>NW_027249823.1:0-71056 GCF_030848795.1 Temnothorax nylanderi
AACACTTCTGCACAACGCAAATGCGTAAGCATAAGAAAATTGATTGGTCCATAACATGTGCATAAGGAAATAGACCAATCAATTTTCTTATGCTTACGCATTATGCGTTGTGCAGAAGTGTGTGCTCCCCGCTTCACACATAAAATCCCATAAAGACATAAAAGGTAATAAGCATAAGAAAATCGATCAATTTTAATCTAATATTTTCTTTTACTGGGATTACGGACAGCACAATACTTGATTGGATTGGTCGATTTTTTACACTACATTTTACGTCTTTTCGGGATTTTATGTGTATAGGAAGTTTTAATAAAGATTTTTTAAGGCTCCCTTTTTTGCACTTTTTCAGCCAGTAAGCTAGGTAGACCTACACAATATTTATTAAGTTTTAGACAAATCGGTGAGGAAGCCACTTTTCTTCATAATTACCCGAAGATTTATTTAAATTATAAAATAGCGACTTTTCTCTAAATAAAATTACAAGAAAATGTTATCCTCAAATGATATCCAATTACGACAACAAGTAAGGAATTACACAGCCTAAAACCAAAGGAGAGTATACAAGACAATGCAATAAAAATTTATATGTAACAAAACAGATGGAGTTATCCTGTATGGTTAAAATATTGCAAAAATATTGGAGATACTGATTGAAAAATGCAAGAAAGAAGTAGAAGATAGAAGATATATATATTTGAAAGAGATTACATATTATTTTTTAATCATGTTAATGATAAAGCATAAAAAAGTATAAATAAAAAAATTTTTTTAATAAAAACCGACTTCAAAAAAGCTCTAAAAAGTAAGAAAAAATGTAAAGCTTTTTTATTTTTTAATTGTTCTTATTTTTTTTAGATAACTGTCAGTCTTCCGATGGTCAAGATTGTGTTGGAATCGTGTAGGGGAGACCGGGCTAGACCCGTTTTTTTTTCGGAGCCGATTTTTAACAACAAAATAAATAATTGAAGTTAAATGTGGTATACCACTGTAAAGAGTGAACCTTTAGCTACAAAATTTATTAAGGAATTTTTATCTACGTCGCTTTGTTTAACCGGTATAGAGCAAAAACGACAACGGTGCAAAAATTGAAATCTCAAAAATGCCGGGGTTGAACCGCTACCCCCCCCCCCCGGGGTTAATCCGTTACACTGCATTTTCAATATATATACGTACATCTAATCCTGAAAAATGATAGGACATTTTAATAATGTTTTTTAAGAGAAAAAATATAAAAATTTATTTAAAATTTTTATGCGAAACATTATTAAAAAATAATTGTTTTACCTATTCCATAAAACAATTTAGGCACGTGAATACAGAGGTTAACCAAATCGTAAACTCCCCAACGGCACGTCACATTGTCAACGCGGGCAACCACGGGTAACACGCGTGACGGCGTTCCGGTGCCATAGGATCAGCGCGGACCCTCGAGCAACCTAACCAAGCCGCGTTTCTCGCGGGGAGCGATAAATAGCGACAGGGGGGTTAGAAAAGCTCGCGGTGGAGCGCGACCATTTTACCGACTCGACGGCGTCCTCGCGCCGATTCCTCGACGCGCCGACGACGACGACGACGGCCACGACCACCACGACGACGACGGCCACGACCACCACGACGACGACGGCCACGACCACCACGACGACAACGGCCACGACCACGACCGACGACGACGACGACGACGACGACGACGACGACGACGACAACGATGACCACCACCGACACCACCACCACTACAACGGCGGCGACAATGACGCCGAGACGATGCGGCGAACGCTGGACGATGCGGTCGCACGCGCGACTGTTACTGACTTAACGACCAACACGACAATTTACCGCGGCCGGGAGTCGGGACGATCTACCGCGCGCGCGGCATGTCAACTCTCGCGCGGAAATCGCGGGATCTCAGAGCCGTGCCGTGCCTCGCCGTACCTCGCCGACGTGCCGTGAGCGCGAGCGATCTCGAAAACAACGGTCCGCCATCTTTTCGGTCGGCCAAAACACCCGTTTTGCGACGATAAGTGCGTACCATTTCCCTCTTACACAAACTGACGCACGTGCAAGGGAAGACAGAATCACGCTCGAGGGAAACCTAACCTGAAATCGCCGTGAGCTGAAGTCGTGCGCCCGGCGCGCCACAGTGACGAGACAAGCGGACCAGCCCCGGGTGCTTACTAGCGGATAAGCCCCAAACATAAGTTTCAGGTTTGATCGCCCACGAAATATTAGACATTAACGATAATGAAAAAACTACACTGGATTCGTGTTCAGCATGCATTACTCTTTATAATCACGTACCTCGAGATTTGGAGAGCAAATATTATTGCAGATATTACAATATTTCCACGCGCAGAAAATTTCACTTTCACCTTCCGAAAACACGTTTGCCCTCGTAAAAATCATAACACGGCAGGTAACCTGCCGAAACTCCGTTGGTCACATGGGTACCATAAGCAGCGTTTACAATGTTTAATAGCGAGTTCGCACAATATACAGGTTCCGAGATATTTGATTTAGCGGATTACCCCGGTAGCGGTCTAGCCCCGGTCTCCCATATATGTTGTTACCTCGAAAAAAAAAGAAAGTGGTAGTATTATACTTCGAAAAAACCTAAGTAACAAGTGGTAGACGTACTCTTTGTATCTCGAAAAATCTCGAAAAAATCTAAGCAGTAGTATCTTTATTTCCAAAAAATTATAACCCAAGTGATACACATCATAAAATTATGTTACCTTATCAAAGAAGAGTCGCGCTTCAAGTGAGCTATTACAATTACAAAAAAGAAATGATATCTCTTTAAATTACAGCGCCAATTACAAAGAGAATATATATTGCCTCAAAAAATAATTGTTGCACTACTTTGAAAAATCTTTACATGGTGTCAATTAGAAAAAGAATGTATGATAACAATTTTATAAGATTAAAAAATTTCATTTAAATTTAACAATTAAGGGAATACAAGATATTTAAATACAAAGTTTACATGAGTATTTCTAGTGGTCACAAAGAATTACAGAAGAATAGTACAAAATAAAAATATTTTATTAAAATATTTAATCCAACGAGGGAATACAAGGTATTTAAATACAAAGTTTATATATGTATTTTTCAATAGAATAAAAGATTTAATCACAAAGAATTACAGAGGTAACAGTACAAAATAAAAATATTTTATTAAAATAGATAAATTTTTCTTGTAAAAAAACTTGGCGCTGCTAGACCTCGAAATTTTAAATAAATAAGGACAACAATAAATAAAAATAATTCAGAGAAGAATGCTACGGGAGTAACAAAATGATTATCAGCGTGGTGTGTATGTGCGAGCGAGTGATATGGGTGTGCGTGACGACGGCGAATAATGCGGCTTATAATTAAGTATAGGATAAGTTTATTTATTTATTTAAAATTTCGAGGTCTAGCAGCGCCAAGTTTTTTTACAAGAAAAATTTATGTATTTAATAAAATATTTTTATTTTGTACTGTTACCTCTGTAATTCTTTGTGATTAAATCTTTTATTCTATTGAAAAATACATATATAAACTTTGTATTTAAATACCTTGTATTCCCTCGTTGGATTAAATATTTTAATAAAAAATTTTTATTTTGTACTTTCTTCTGTAATTCTTTGTGACCACTAGAAAATACACATGTAAACTTTGTATTTAAATATCTTGTATTCCCTTGTTAAATTTAAATGAAATTTTTTTAATCTTAATAAATTGTTATCATACATTCTTTTTCTAATTGACACCATGTAAAGATTTTTTCAAAGTAGTGCAACAATTATTTTTTGAGGCAATAATATATTCTCTTTGTAATGGCGCTGTAATTTAAAGAGATATCATTTCTTTTTTGTAATTGTAATAGATCACTTGAAGCGCGACTCTTCTTGATAAGGTAACATAATTTTGTGATGTGTATCACTTGGGTTATAATTTTTTGGAAATAAAGATACTACTGCTTAGATTTTTTTTCGAGATTTTTATACTTTACCCGTGTTTTCTCGAAATGGCATTTTTCGCTAATTTTGCAACGATAAGTCACGAACGGCTGCAGATATCGACTCTTGATTTTTTTTTTAATGAAGATAAAGAATTTTTCCGTAAACTAAACCTATTTTAGCTCACAAAAATTAATTTTTTGTAACTGTTTTAACAACAAATAACTTAAATTTTTCGCAATTTTGTCTTTTTTGGCTTGCCATTGTTGTAATCTTGACGTACTTTTTTTACACTTTAGGTTCAGTCTATAGAGGGGAATCTCACCAACAAAAAAATAGAAAAATTCCAGCTCGTTCATCAGGAATCGTGGCAAGAACAGAGCAGTGTTCGCAAATCGCGCGGTCGCCTTTAATCATCAATATCACCCTTAATTATTTATATTCGTGCGACTTTTCGTTTAGTTCGTTAAGAAAGCACTAACATGCTTCAAAAGAAATTTTATGTATGTTTATTTGTTTGTCCACAACCGACATTACGACATTTGAATTTTACCCAATTTTTGGCCGTTTAAACCTTACTATTCCCCTTAAGGTAGTCGTCTCGCTACGTGCTAGTCATGTGACTGTTTGTAGGTTTTCACGTTCAGAAATATATTTCAGGCAATTCTTGCTAAGGGAAAAATAATTTTATGAATTATGGTTGTAAAATTTCATACGTGACAAGTATGTTACTTTTTCCAAATTCTGTGATTTTTCTCATTTGACTCCGTTTTGATCAGCTGATCATGCGAGTCGTCGAGAAAGGTTACAAGTGAGAAAAAATACTTGGCAACGTCGCATTTTACGTCAATTACTGAGAAAGGGTTTCAAAACGTATGACAGGGGTGTCAATCACTATCCAATTCGGCTAAGAAAGACGAGCCCCATAACCTGCAACTACAGTGATTAGCCAGCGGCGTTGCCAAGTCTTCCCAACCTAACCTCGACCAAAAAATGTCTGCTCGATTACCGCATTTTCACTAAAATAAACTAAAAAATTAGCAGCGAAATCTCCGGTAAACTATATATTTTATGGTTGCATCGGATTCTTCGAAATCTAATGTACAAAAAGCAATGTTTTTTCTCACTTCATCTAATCGAAAAATGCGAAAATATGTGATTGAAACCGTGATAGAGCCTTCTTTTTCTGGCCGTCTGTATGAAGTAATGCAAAATTTGTGATTTTCGAGATCGATTTTCTAGAGTAAATAGTCGGTAAGGAGCACAGAAAAAATCGACTGCAAAGCTGATTATATAATTTGATATAAAATCCGAAATCGAAAACTTTATCTAATACATGCCCTGACGAGACGACTACCTTAACCTTTAGATCGCCGGAAAGCCTAAATATAGGCTCTACGTGTGATCGGAACTTTGTATATGTTATATATAAGATATAAGCACAACAATTTGAGGACTTTCTAAGAGGATTAAAGCTCATCAAATGCCGGCGGTCTAAAGGTTAAGGAACTTTCGTTACAATTTTCAAGATTTCCTTACAAATAAAGTTGAGTTTTCACTTTTTGTCAGATTTTTGGAAATAGGCAAAAGTTATAGAAAATAAGATATTACTATATTTAATTAAAATTGTTCAATCGAGTCTGAGGTACGGTTGTGAATGTGACTAATCGAATTTTATATTAAAAGATATTATACTTATAAATTAGTTTAAATTTTAAAACTGGTTTCGATCTCTACTCACGATCTCTACTCCTCTTCAATGGAGTGGTATTTGGTGGACTGAGTATGCCGTTCATTTATTGCCTCCTTTTATTGTTGTTGTAACAATCCCTTCTTAATTTTTTATATCTTCTGTGGAAGGGGTAATCGTAACCTTATTCGACGCCCCTCTTTAAATTAATTCCCAGGTAGCACATATTAGTTTTATATACGTTTCTTGAACGTAGAGGAAAGTCCCCTATTATGAGATACAACATCTATTTTGCATGATTGCCGGAAGTTTATGTGCAGAATTGAAAAATGTAGTAGGCGAGTGCACGCACGATCAAATAATGAATTTTCTACTAAATAGGTTTTACTCTAAGAGCAATAAGTTCATGATGGAACCAACAGATAGAACCTATTAGTTTAGCAGAAACCTTGTTATCGCATATTAGGAGCGTATCTCATAATAGGGGACTTTCCTCTAGACATATTCCACCCCTATATAATATAGCAAAAATGCAAGGGTTTCTAAAGTTTTTTTTGTTAAATACAAAGAACAAATATTTCACATTCTAATTTTTTTTATAGTAGGGGAGACCAGGGACAAACGTAAAGTAAGATTTGCATGCGGAAGGATCGAACGTTTTCACCTCCTTTCGATAGTCGTTAAACGGCTGTTTTCCCGTATGTTTAGGCTTCGTTTTATGGCTGTTTGTTTATTGTCGAGGGAAAAGGATAGTTTTCGGTCAATTTCGGAAGTGTTCTGAAACGATCTATAGTGATATTTTATTGAAATGTCTTTTTATTTGAAAATGGCATGCACGACAAATTGGGTGTTTTCCTTGCCTCGATAGTAAGAATTCAATATGGCCGCGGTGACCATCCAGGAGCCTTAATACTTAAAGGCACATAATAGAGTAATTGGGCGTAAATCCTTGTGCGGCGTAAATACAGGAATTATCTTAATATAAAAAAGTATTGCGTCGAATAGTCAAGTATTACGACGCTGATTTTTTTATATGCGATAATCTTCTTGTTTTCCGCCGCATCGGTCAATTTTGTGATATTTATCTATAAACATTCTAATATATGCTAATACATTCTGAACATAGATACGCAGATTCTATATATACACTTACTCGATTTACACGGAATATTCCACGTGGCATTTTTTTACGCGGCTGAGATTCGCGTGTGAATAAGCTTTGTGCTCTCCACAAATTAATAAATATTCAAGTGATGTTAAATAACTATCAAGTAAATTTTTTACAAATCATTATTTTAAATAATTAATGCAAAATAGATATTAAATAATGTCATATAAATATTTTTTCTACATTATTTATTTAAACAAATGGTTCATGTAAAATAAATTTGAAAAGAAGTCAGATTATCGTAATAAGTACGATCGAGTAAGCGGAGTAAGAACATTTAGCTTTAAATATCAAGCAATTATTCCATCGTCACCACGAGAATTAGTAACAGTAGATCTATATGGGCCTCTTCCAGAGGAGGTGTTCAATACTTAATGTTGTGATTATAGACGTATTTACGAAATATGTAGCACTGTATCCAATAAAGAAAGCGACGGCATATACGTGTATTAGTAAAGTTATAAATGAATACATTCCAAATATCGGGAAAACCACAATCAATTTTAAGTGACCATGGTACGCAATTTACCTGTAAGATATGGAAAGAAAAATTAGAGAAAACAGATATCAAAGTACTGTATTCGTCGTTCGTTAATAACATTATATAATTTATGAATTTATGAACTATAAAGTGTTTTATTAAAGTTTACGTAAATCGTTCCTATAATAACTAATTGCTCTCATAATTAAATAGATATAATCACGTTAACGTTGAAAATACAGAATAAAACGCAGATATTTTTTCCGTTATATAACAGACATATACCATTCAATGTAAATAAATAAGTAAGAAAAAATAGATTACTTGTACTACACGTTTTTATGTCTTTGGCAGATAATCAACATTCATTTTTGTATTAAAAACGTGGGAGAATTTATGTATAACGTATGCATAACGCGAGAGAATGGTACACGGGAAGGAATTTGCACTTACGCAGTTTTCTTGCACGATAAATATAATTCCTCCGTTTATGCGGTGCTTTTTATATGCGGGCGGAAAATGTATCTTTCTATCGTATTTATGGGGATAATGTTATTTCCGGGGCCCCTCAATTTGATAGTTGTATTTGATGGATCTTTCGCTGAGAAAAAGAATGCCGCAAATCATAATGCGCTACGATGCATAGTTTTTGAGATATCGATTTTTAAATGTAAATAATAGCAATATTGTTGTATGGTTTGCAATTTACCACGTGTGGAAAATTCACGCATGTACTTTGCAAGGCACGCTATGGCCGGTATTCATAGTCGGTTCTTATATTTAAGATCGTTCTTAAGTACAATCTTAAGATATCATTAACCAATCACAAAGCGTATTAGCATCTTAAGACATTACTTAAGCCGGTCTTAAAATAAGAACCGACTATGAATACCGGCCTGTGTGTCTAGTTTAACGGTAGTGGAGCTCCCCGCAGGGGAGTGGAACCTACTGCCTCCACGCATAACTTTCCACGCGAAAGGAGGCGTCATGAGGTGCCACTTTTCAATATCCTAACAATTCTCTGTATAACAAATTATTTCTGTTACAAATATTAAATACTTTTACACAATGTAACTTTTCATAGGAAGCGACGAAAGAAGAAAAAACGGGGTTTTTTAACTTTTCACGCGAACCGAGGTTCACCCTCACCCTCCCTCCCTGCCGTAGCCCCTCTCCCGCCTACGTGTGTACTGTCTCTCTCTCTCTCTCTCTCTCTCTCTCTCCTCTCTCTCTCTCTCTCTCTCTCTCTCTCTCTCTCTCTCTCTCTCTCTCTCTCTCTCTCTCTCTCTCTCTCTCTCTCTCTCTCTCTCTCTCTCTCTCTCTCTCTCTCTCTCTCTCTCTCTCTCTCTCTCTTTCTCTCTCTCTCTCCCTCCCTCCCTCCCTCTCTCTCTCTCTCCCTCTCTCTCTCTCTCTCTCTCTCTCTCTCTCTCTCTCTCTCTCTCTCTCTCACTTACTGTTAATAGTCCAGTCAATGTAGGAAAACACTTGGAAATTTATCCTCGAAGAGTAAACTTTTTTGGAAAGTGTTCTTTTGGGTTTCAGAAAACATGTCCCAAAAGTTTACCAACGTAAACCCTGTGCTAAATGTTTTATTTAACAAAAAAGACCGAAAAAATCGGTTTTTTTTAGTATAACTAAAAAAACATTAATTTTATGAAAAAATAAACCATGCCAATCGAAAGAGGAGAAAATTTTACTAAAGAAACATACCTAAAGTTTTCTTAATATTAATATGTGTAGGAGAAATAATTTTTTAATTAACGCTTCAAAGTGCGTCGATGCCGCCCCGTGTGAAGCCGCCTGCAGAGTACGCGGGCGCGCGCGCACTTTTTAAAAAGGGTTGTAACTTTTGATTGGGTCGATAGAATCAAATTTTACAAAAAGCATTCGAAAGTAGACGTAATTTACTAATTTTCAAGTGGTTTAGAAAAATTGAGAAAGCATTTTGAGTATATTTAAATCGAATTTGAAGAGAGACGATGTGAAATTTTTAACTTATTTTACTAATATCATTGCCATTTATTTAAATTTGCAGATTTTCACTTCTAAACTAAAGCATTATATTCTTAAAATATGTGCTAATAACATAATAAGTGAAAAAAATTACAAAAATTAATTTTTTAAAAGTTGGGACCTCAAAGTTGATAGTTTTCTTGAAATTTCGTTATTTCAAAATTGATCAACAAGTTTGACTGCAGATATTATTGCTTAGGAAATAGATATTAAAGTTTAATAACAGGGTTTTTTTAAAGCTGAAAATATGTACTTTAAGATGATAAAAGTTTTATTTGAAAAACAAAATATTAAGCAGGTGTATTTTTCAAAAAAGTATATAAAAATAAATGTCGAACTGGAAAATATGAAAATTTCTCTATTTTCAAAGTCGAAAAAGTAATAGAAAAAATTTTTTTTGAAAAAATAACTTATGGGATGTTGTAGCTTGGTTCTTAAACTTTAAGACTGTATATCGGAAATATTTTTTTGAACTTATTATTTTAGTGGCTACACGCAATTTAGTAAAAAAAGTCGTATTTACGACAAGAACAGAAGCAAACGAAGAACATAATCGATATTTAAATTACAATATAAATATTGTGACTTAATAACAATGAATATTATATTAATTATGAATATTATATTAATATTATATTATATTATATTAATAAGTAGGGCCCGGATGTTCAGGCGATTTCTCGGCTCGCGCGCGGAGAACCGCAGTGTGCGAGTTAGTCCATGCGCCAGGTCGATTGAGCATTTTTATCGAGGTTGATGGCTTAGGTTAATGTTTTTTTATGTTTTTTGGGTCGTAGAACAAGAATCTGTAAATAGTTTGTGTTTGGCCGGCGCCGCGGGGCCGTGCCCGCGCGATCAGACACGCTTACCCGGCGCGTGGTAACGGCGATAAAAAATATCTCTTATAATGTCTTATATGCTCATATAAGAAGCCATCTTATCATATATGAATTTTGGCCTGATAAGAGTTTATATGGTCATATATGATTATATAAGATTATATATAAGGACATATATGGACTTGGTTAGCGGATGTGGACGAATGAGTGTCAGAGAGTGTATGAGTGCGATAATTCTAGCGAATATTTAGAGTAGGCGATAGTTTGTTAAGGTGCCGGGGGCAGGAGAGGGTGAGTTGAGAGGGGTGGAAGCGACGTAATTGAGGGGACGACGCGAAAAGTGACAAAGAGGAGTATAAGCAAGAATTAAAAAAGGGAGTCAGAATAGGTTAAGTTAAGATAAGGTAGCAACACGCGGTAGGCACGGTTAATTTACAGAGGTAGATAGGCAGGCGAATCGGTGGGACGGGTGGCGACTCGCGGCGGAGAGAGTAGGCGGTACTGGGCAGGCGTGCTTAAGCTCCGTCTACATGCCGAATGAAGTGCAAGGCACAGGCAAAAAGAAGACCGCGAGGGATCTGAAAGGAAGGGAAAGAGCAGATTCGTTGAGCATACTGGATTACGTACGAGGTGGAGATAAGGAGAAAGAGAAGGAACATATCAAGAGGAAACGAGAAGAGAGGGAGAGAATGGCGGATGAAACATTTAAGAGAAGTAATATGATGGATAGAACACCACCAGGTTTGAAGCAGACAGGAGAGGAGAGGGAGATAAAGAAGGAAGAAGGAACACTGATGGGGTTGCTGAGGGAACTTAAAATAGAAATGGTAGGACTGAGGAACGAGATAAAGGAAATAAAAGAAAACTGGGAGCTGAGAGTGGATAGAATGGAGAAGAAGCTGGTAGAGATGGAAAAGAGAATGAAAGTGATGGAGAGATGGAGAGGAGACACCGGAGATGCTAAAGGAGAAAATATAGAAAAAATAGTGGAGAAAGTAGCGGAATTAGTAAAACAAAATAAAGGAAAAGAAGAGTCGCGAGAAGGGAAGGGGGGAGGCAAGGGACGAAATAGGACAAGAAGTCAGAAGATCGAAAAGAATAATAGAAGAAAAAGAGAAAAGAGAGAGAAGGAACAAGATAGTAATAAGAGGGTTGAATACAAACACAAAGTCGAGTAGCATAAAAGACGTAGCTAGGGAATTGCTAGAGCAAGAATTTAAGGTAAAAAATGAGTTAAGAAGTGTTCAAACCGTGGGAATGGAAGGAAGAGAAGTGGTAATAATAGAATTGGAGGACTGGGAAATCAAAGAGAAGCTAATGAAAGAGAAGAAAAAACTAAAGGACAAAGCGGTAGGCAGAATCTATATTGACCATGATCTGACGAAGACGGAGAGAGAGGTACAGAGAAAAATAAAGGAGCGTGCAAGAATAGAGAAAGAAGATGGGAAGATAGTTAAAGTAGGATATAAAAAGATGAATATAGGAGGAAAGCAGTATGTGTGGAGCGAGGAAGCAGACGATCTAAGAGAAAAGAAAAATTTCTAGATGGTGGCCAAGTTAGGAGAAGTGAACCTGTAAGTTGTGGCATTCAAGTTGTGCGGAGATATTTTGAAAAAAGAAATAAACTCGGATTTATCACTATCAACTTCTCTTTCATCACATTCTGTTTTGGTACATCCAAATTTAACAAATTTGCGTTATGATGGTCCACTTGTTTCCAATTGTAACAATCCACAATATAAAATTGTGAAGTATAACGGAATTACATTGAAAGCTGGGACACTCGCGGATAGTTGTTGCGGCTTAAATTGTGGTGCCATTGTATGTATAGAAAATATAGCACACTGTTCAGAGCGAAATATTCCAGTCATTATAGGTCGCGAATTTTTAGAAAAAAACGACCTATATAATATTCCTTGTCCATCATCATTACTTGGAATTTATAATGTGCACTCATGCTCAGAATTGAAATCGTGGCCATTAAAAAATGTTATTAGAAAATATGTGAAGTTGCCGCATGGAAATGACAAATATGCAGTTTTTCCATTGATACATAGCAAAATGTAATATGTATTGAAACAGAATTGCTGGCACGATGAAGATGTACGTAGTCGTTGAATTTGAAGATGGACTCTCAGTAGTTCCAAAGAATTGGTTGACTAAAGATCTGACGGAAGCCTTTTGGCCTATTTACACTAGTACTGCAAGACACGACAAAGCAGTTAAACGTATGGAGGAGCCGGAATCTACATGGACAAAATGTTCCATTCGAAAAATATATGGGACATATAGTAAGTAACATTATATTTGTTTCTGAAATATATGTGTATTATTATTTGTTTTCCACATGCAATATTAATGTTTGTTGATGTCTATTAATAACTATAGGACAATGGTACATGTTTTTATTTCCATTATGTTATTTTGTTGCAGTGAGTTATGACGTGGCAAGATAAAAGTTGAAACGAGCCGAAGAAGAGTCTGATCTTACATCAAATACCGAGAAAGATGAATCTCGTAAGAGAACAAGAAAAAATAGAGCTAAAAAAGATATGAACTCATCAATGAGCAGCAATGATATTGAACTGTCAGATGACAGTATTATATTAGACAGCATGCCAAAAGTACCGAAGTTTTCAAACGAAAATATTTATTTGAAAAAAACCGGAAATGCACAAAAAAGTAAGAACTTTATAAAGCACTAGCTTAAACGGAAAAAATATACTCCCCGAATTTCCTGTTTCTAAGTTTAGGGGTTTGGGCTGGGCATTTATGTGTCAGTCGGGACATTTGCTTATATATATATATATATATATATATATATTAATACACTAAAAAATAATAGAATAATGTTTCAGTAACGTATTGTTGTATGATTTTCAGGTTTTGATGACAGATCATATGATAAGAGACAGAGTACAAAGACAATGGAAAATACTGCATCAAACAATCACTACAATGTAGGAAAGAAAGATTTTCGTAAGTATAATTTTTGTTGAAATGAGATTTACACAAAAAATTTATAAGTGGCTGTCTTGGGTTTATAACTGAGTATATCTATATTTTAGATATCTATGGCTACGTTCAGCGGAAAAGCAGCTCAGTGAGCACTCAGTGAGCTGCTTTTTTCGCTGAACACAGCCTATCTATCTGAAAACTGTATAAATAATATATACAATGGTTACATTGTTTCATTACTTTTAGATCCACCACCAGTTGTTGGTTCTGGCTACATTAGACCCGGTGGGTCTAGGAATTATCAAATAGAAGAAGAAAAAGAAGACGACCCAGTTTATATTGAAAGTAATGAGCGAGATTATGAAGATAATGATGTTGTATTAAGTCCGAGCTTGACCTCTAATAAAGGTTAGTATACAAGTAATTTTTATTTTACTTTATATTTTACAATTATTCATGAATTTTTCATATTGTTAATCTAGTAATTGTAGTTTTATATGTAGGTAAATGTGAGATCAGTATGTTAAAATTGTATTGAAATAGTAATGGTAATATTATTTTATTACATTTAGGTCCACAAAATGAAAATATTTCTGAAGATGAAGAATCATGTGATGATGGCGATAATGATAAGATTAATGCTTCAGTAATGTCGTTAGCAGCAAAGAAGACTAAAGTACTAGGACCAAATGACAATTGTAAACGAAGTAAGTATGCGAATAGTTCCTATTTTACATTACTATTATTATCTATATTTGAGTTGTAATGTTATTTATTCTGAAAAAATTTTGCGTCATATTTTTTATTTGTAGTTCAGATTACATTTTTTCATATTTTTAATTTGTAGAATTTCTGAAAATGTTATCTTTTCTTTTCATCCATAAATGGAATCTGTTTTGAATGTTTTTTAGAATCAAACAGTCCTACACAATATTTAATTCGAAAAGTAACGGATATGAACATGAAAATAAATACCATGCTCACGGCCATAAAAAATATTGAACAGCGCGTTGACAAACTTTCAACTGGTACTTTCGAAACGGAAGAAAGACAAAAAATTGATATTTTTCAAGATCTGCCATTGAAGGGTAAAAACGATCTTGAAGCGATGGAAACAAAATTAAAAAATAATGCATCTTATCGAAGTGAAATGTTAAGTAAATCAAATGTCTAATTTTTAATATTATAAAATTTCCATACATTCTATACTTTGTACGTTTTTTTTATTGTTTCAAATATTTACAAATATTTCAGACGACACAACTGGCATTTGTATTATGTGAAAACATGAAAACATCATGTTTGCGACTGATGAAACTAATGATTTCTAATGACCTGGCGATGAAGTACAGTTGGTATGGTGCAAAAAAGAAACAAATATTTTCCAAATTAGAAATTTGCAAAATAATTATAAGTAAGTAAAATTTTTAAAAACAATTTGTATTTTTTTTATTAATGAATGCTATAATTCCTGTAAAAGTTGAAAGATATGTTCCTAAATATTTTCTAATAATTTATTAATTTATTAATTAATAAAAACATTTATCAATATTGATATATTAAAGTATCTTTTGTGTATATTAGAGATAGAGCATATAATTATTTGTAACTGAATTTAAATTATTAAAAATCTAATAATATTATACAAAAATTAAATTAGCATAGACATATTTGTTCTACTATTTAGAAATAATAAACAATAAAAATGTTATTTTTTCAGGTGTGATACGAAAATCATTTGTTGATGTGACAGAGGACCAAATTTCAGCTCCGATTAAAATATGGTTAGCCCATGCCAAGGAATAACGTATGACGAGAAACAAAGAACAAGAAAAAAAAACGTGCCTTTGGAAAACGTACGTTAGATTGTAAACGATGCAGTAATTAATATGAATATTTATCTTTTTGCGTAAGAGTCAGATCAGTTTAGTAGCAACATGTTTTCTTTCTTAAAAGTTTTATTTTTTTAATGTTGGTCTTCTTTGCAATATTGTCGAGATGCTGTAGCAACATGTTTCCTTTCTTAAAAGTTTTATTTTTTAAATGTTGGTCTGCAATATTAGTTTTCCGTGTATAGGAATTAAGTGGAAGTGATTGATGGTATAGGATAAAGATGGACGATATTTTCATTCATGATGCGTATCGATACTTTCAGACTGTATCACCCATCTCTAGTATAGGATAAACAAAATAATAATTACTTACGCGACGTAAATGATTATATAGTTTTCCAGATAAATATGTTAATAACTACTCTTAGTTATTTAGAGAGAATCCTAAGGTCATTGCCTCACTGTGCCAGTATTATCAATGCAATTCTGCCGTAGTGACACACTGTCCGCGTTAGTCCAGTTTTGCATAGAGAACTTATTTAATATGGTTTAGCGTAATGCAAAAAAACCAAAAATCTTTAATTTTAGTGTTATATGTAGATAATCGCGTTAGCAAAATATTAAGTATTATTTCGGAGAGGTATTATTCTCATAAGGAAAGTTTCATATTAGGAAATAAGAACCTTTAGTTAAGCGTATGTCACACGCAATCAATTTTACACTGACCGTTAAACGCCTATTTTTCTTACGTCTTACGTTTTTCAGCTAATGCACAACGAGCTGATATACTTACATTTAGAATTATTCACATTTAGATTATCGGAACATTTAAAACGTTGTGTCTGGAGGAGCACCTTATTTGTTTACTTTTCTAAACGCGAGATTTTATCGCTCCTATTTCACGTGCTGGTTCTCGTTCCCGTAAAACAGATTGCGTGCGACGACGAAGTGTTTGGCTCGCGTACGTTGTAGTCAATTTGTGATACCAATCGTGTATTTGTGCAATATGTACCAACAGCTCAACGAATTTTGCTTTGTCTTCTCATTTTGTAATGGGTATGTTTCGTCGAGAGGATGACATATAGTTAATATATGTATTTTTTTTCCTTGAAATATATATATTATGTACAGCGACATGTGCACATACGTATGTAACATGATATATGTATACTTATGTATATGTGTGTGTGTGTGTGTGTGTGTGTGTGTGTGTGTGTGTGTGTGTGTGTGTGTGTGTGTGTGTGTGTGTACATCTATGTATACTGAAGGATGGTCCGTATATGGAAAGACAACTATATAATTTTGTAACATATATAATACAACACGTATTGAAACATCCATGAACATATGATGCCTTCTCTTGCCATATATGTATCATTCGTAAACTATTATTTACTGTATATCCCCGTAGGGTTCACAGTCTAGTATCTTACGGCGTTTTTGCAGGGACGTACCCAACCCTATCCCACTCTCATCCATTTCCTTTGGACCAACGGTTTAACGTCTCTTCCGAAAGACGGAGCCCAGTTTTTTCCGCACAAGATCTTATCTTGCACGGAGGGCGCAGTTTCTTCGGAAAAAAACTTTTTCCATACTACATGGCTCTAGTGGACTCGAACCTGGTTCCTCAGATTACGAGTCTGGCGCTCTACCACTAGACCACACTGCCGCCCCTATATGTATCATTCGTATAATTATAACTTGCCGCTTACAGCTGTAAATGCGCTGCAATTACGTTACAAAATTTATAAAGTTATCTTCTATCCGAAATATCGAGATTACTGTCTGACATAACTTACAAGATAATTGCACGTTCGCACTGTAAAAATTGTTTGTCTTAATGTATTATTCAATTGAAAATGTATTCACGAGATATTTGAACGATTGCAGTGTTCTCGAATTTTAAATCACGCTTAATTTTAAAGTACATTTTTCTGTGCAAACGATAACTTACGAGTGAGGACTCAGATTTTTAAATCTTTCCAACAAGTCGTGTGACTATAATACATTTTCCTATCCTTTTGTTTTAAATAAGCGTCATTAGATACACGACATGTAAAAAATGCATACTTTCCTATTTCTTTTTTGTTTACTTATGTGCAATCCTTTTTAAAAAAACGATTATTTTCGCTAGTTTTAAATATGTAGGGAAGACCGGGGCCTAACCGTCGCCGGGGTTGAACCGTCAAATCAAATATCTCGGAACCTGTATATTGTGCGAACTCGCTATTAACATTGTAAACGCTGCTTATGGTACCCATGTGACCAACGGAGTTTCGGCAGGTTACCTGCCGTGTTATGATTTTTACGAGGGCAAACGTGTTTTCGGAAGGTGAAAGTTACATTTTCTGCGCGTGGAAAGTAGGGAGATAGTGAGACTTCTAGGCCGTGGTGCTCGAGGGGGGAGCGGAGCGGGGGGGGGAACTCTAGCGCCGCGGTCCGGCCGAGGGGTCTGCGGGGGGGGACCTGCGTTCCCAGCATAGGGTTCGCGGGGGGGGGGAGGATGAGGGCCTCGAGATCGCGGAGGTCCTAGGGAAGGGTGGGGGGAGGGGGGATCAGGCGAGCGCGTCGGGGCATGTTCGATAAACAAATGCCGCCTCGCGTCGATGTTCGGCCGATAGTATTTATAAACAGATGTCATTTCACACCTCAGATGCGAGCGAGCGCCTATGGCAGGCGGCTATAATTTATGACCTGCGACTAGTGTCACAGTATAAGTAAGAACAGTAGGTTCACTCCCCTAAAAAGTTGGTAAATGAATATGGCGACTCGCACAATCAATAACATGGCGGCTGTCATCTGACAGTTCATTTGGTTAGATACATCGGCGCGTCAGTTGTATTGTATTTGTATTTATTTTCAATAATCTGCCCGTGTGGGCGGGCGGGCGGGAATCCGGTTCCTATTCCGGAACCCGGCAGCGGAACCGCATACAATTCGGGCCCTCGTAAGAGTGTTCGTCGGGGTAACCCAAAATGACCTGGAGACGCCGTCGGGAGATCCGGGAAGAGTTTTCTTTTCTGTATAAGCGTTCGAGTTCCCTGGAAACCTCTAGCAGGGAGATAGGGTTTGGAACGCGAAGAGCACCGCAGTTGCGGCGGTGTCCGGATCTTCCCCTCGGACCTTGAAAATCCAGGAGAGGGCCACGTGGAGGTGTCGCGCCGGTTCGTACCCATATCCGCAGCAGGTGGCGGAGCCAACGCCCCCCTCGCAGTGTCCTCGAATCGGATCACGCGGGAGTATTAACGGCGATCGGCCGCGAGGCCTCACGCCACTCTGACACGCTTGGCTCTAGAACACCGGGGCCCGGTGGTAGTAGCAAATACTCCAGCGAGGCCCTGGAGGACTGACGTGGAGAAGGGTTTCGTGTGAACAGCCGTTGCACACGAGTCAGTCGACCCGCCCAAAGACGCCCGCGGGAGGCGTCAATAAATTAGTGCCACGTCCCGAATTTTTAGCGCTGGATGGACATACGAAGTGTTGCGCGATTTATTTTTATTTTATATATGGTTCGGATAAACTGTGTTATTCGTGTATGATCACTGTACCAGATACTGGTGAGCACATACGTGAATATCGAGAGCATGTAACCGAGCCGTACAACGCAATGAACGGCCGATTTTGCGGAGATTGTCGCACTCCATTGTTCCAAATATATCCATGCAAAATGTGCCCAATTTGCAAGATCTGATCAAAAAAACATTATCGCGAGTGGGGCATTATAAATGTGCGCAACATGGAATGGCCAAGTGAAGAAGAGAAATCTGACGATGATTTAATAAACGATGTCGCCAATGTTCTGCGTGAAGAAGATCGAGGAGTGAAATTGACGGATGTGACATCACCGGTGCAGTTTCTTCGCGATCGCGAACTAGGTATACGCGGAATTGATCGACGCAGCGTTAAACAAAGAGTCGCTATCGACTATATTAATTATCCTTATGAATGGGATTTGGATAACGTGAGACGGAAATTGTATCGGCGGCTGCGAGACGAGGCAAAAGAACGTGAAGCTCGTGAAGCTCGTGATAATTCTTATTTTTATGATTTTTACTTTAAACCTGACTTTGATTCGGAGTATCAGGAGTATCGCTATTGGGCGAATAAAGTTATTACTGATATGCTCATGCTCACTGATACTATGCTCATTCAAATTCGCACAGGCATTGGGAAGTGCGTCGAATTGGCGGTGATGAAAAACATGAACAGACAGAGATCAATTTTACATATCTTTAATAAGATAATAGGTCCTAATCATACATCGATTCAAAGAGCTCTTGACCGTGAACTTAATGATTTTAATGATTGGCACTTTGATGTCCCCTTCTTCAGTCTTTATAATCTTATGCTTAAACATTATTCCATTCTATATTTCTGTCGACGTTGTCCAACGTGTAAGCGAGTCACGTGCAAGTGCTCCATCGAAGAATGTGACGTGATCTAAAAAATAGTGTGAAAAAGACAGTATTAAAAAACATGGAACATATCAATAAAACGGAACGCAACCTGTTGGAACAATCCGACCAAATCGCTACCTTGAGCGAATATCTTGCATGGACACAGCGATGCGAGGAGTTTATCGAGCAGCTCGAAGAAGACTGTCGTTCCAAACGTCCGCGGCTCTCAATCCGCGAAACAAACAATCCGGGACACAGACAATCTTTAGTGGCAAGAATCGCGCGACTCGAAGGTGTGAAGACTCTATTACAGAGACGGTTCGTACATATCGGTGGTGAGTACGCGGCGGGCAGTAGTAGCGGTAACGAAAACGTGGAAAGACTCGTCTGGCGAGAGATCGATGCCGCGTTCGAAAGCCGTGTATTGACCGGTGCAGTGATAAATACAAATTACATCGAACCGCAAAAATTTCTCGAAGATGCTGAAGTCATCGTGCTCGATCATGTGCAAAACGTTATGCAAAGATACGCAAGTGTAAAGATAACACTGTTGTCTCAGCTCTTAAAATAAATTTTTTACATCTCTTTTTCTCTCTTATTATTTTTGGACATTTTATTTTAGCAACTCTGTGTCATCTTCGAGAAAAGAAAAAAAAATATTTTGATGATTTATTTTGATGAAAAGAAAAAAACAAGCGAGAGCTTTTTTTGTTTTTTCTTTCAATAGCAACCAAAAGTCTTTCAGATATTTCTTATTAATAAATTATTATTATTATTGGTAATATATTGATATTTTTGTTATTGAAGGAGTGCGCTTTGCGATCTTTGTCTTCTTTGGTCGCCTCTTTTATGGGGTGTCGCATCCACGAAGATATCGTGCGAAACCTGCAAAGTTATCTGGTGCGTGTAAGCTGGGACTGATTATAAATTCGCCAACATCGCGTATGAAGAGTGTTACCGGGTGCAAGGAACTTTTAATCGCATCTACCTGTTACCGAAGTCAATTCTCGATATGCAATTTGAAAGTATGTTAAATTTATGCATTACTGACATTTAAAAGTATATACTAAAACTTATTTTGTACGGTGATTGTGTACTATAAAAATTTATTAATTATTATACATATACATTATACTACATAAGTGATAGTTAAATATTATCAAATTATTAATTATGCTTTTAAAACTTGCTATGTAAATTGGATAAATTTCTTAGAAGCTAAATGATCACAATTCTATGAAATAAAAACTAGAAAGAATTGATGAAATTATAAAATCTATGGTGTCCTTTTTTTTTTAATTTTAACGTAGGGAAAACTCATCATGAGTACCGCCGCCCCCGGAGAAGGGCGGACGGTTATGCCGGACTCATACCGGCTAAAAACCCTACGTGTGGCCTTCACTGGTGTCTCGGGGGGCGCCCGGGAACTGGTTATCATTGCATCCGGAACGCCCCTCCACCGGACTCCGACCAGGAGTCCCCTACTCCTCGAGGGCCCATAGGGGCGGGCAAATACCCCGACCCCCTAATGGAACCCTAGAGCCCCCGCCGCGTGCGTCGATGATGGCGCACGGGGCGAGGGTAACCAGTCCTAGTTGCAGCGACGGGGGACCACCACCCCATCGCTGCGCCCCCTAGGGTATTGTGCGGGGGCGGAATCGAGGCTCAGGAATCTCCGCCTGAGCCTCGACCTCCACACGACCCGGGAGGAGGGGGATACGGCCCCCGTGGTGAGAGGAACCAGCCCACCCCTCCCCCGGGCCGCGGCTCAGGGGACCCGGGTTCGGGACTCAAGCCCCGAGACCGGATCCCCCGGCAGACCGAGGGGAGAATCTATGGTGTCCTAGTAAAATGAAGAAAATTACAAAAATGGAATTGGTCAGTTTGACTTCTGAGACGCTCAGTATTTCTAATTTCTTTAACTAATTGATGAATTGTACTAAATTAGCGTAGGTGAATTCAAAATGTAACTCCAAAATAACTCGGTAATTAACTCCTACAATGACAATTAGAAAGTAATTAATAGATAGAATTTATTTACTTCAGCTTTACAAAATTAGCCAGGAAGGGACTTGGTTTACAATTTAAAACATCTTATCCACACTCATCCATCCATACCATGCGTACACTAGCTACTCTCTTACGCTAACCTAACTTCTTAAACCTAATCTATCACAGCCTTATTTTTGGCTTAATTTATTTCCTTAGAAAGTAATTAATATTAATATTGTTTTATGAGAATTATTATTGCGTAACTTTGAGTATTAATATCTACGCGATTGTTATCACAGAAGTGGTATAATTCTTCATAATGAGATATGTTCTTCTGGATAAATGTTTTTGTAATTTAAATTAATAAGTAGAGGAGACCGGGGCTAACTCGACACAATTTTTTCAAAGGCAATTTTCAACAATTAATTAAAATTTTCAAGCAAAACATTCTACATTATACATCACTATAACATTTGAATGTGATGCATATCATAGCTCGAGAGTGACTTTTTCTGGATTTTCTATATAATTCTGCTTTTGTGTTTCGAAGAGTTCG
The DNA here is from genome assembly GCF_030848795.1 of Temnothorax nylanderi. Classification (NCBI taxonomy): domain Eukaryota; kingdom Metazoa; phylum Arthropoda; class Insecta; order Hymenoptera; family Formicidae; genus Temnothorax; species Temnothorax nylanderi. Next base: position 21,865 of record NW_027249823.1, read on the forward strand.
ACTAAACCATTCATAAATTTTTCGTGATATTCGTTGATCTGCTCAGTCGTGGGTTCCTCTATTTTCGGTAATTCAATAGGATTGCCAACTATAATAAAAAGAAAGGTAAGATTTGAATATAGAGAATAATGAAATATTTAGCAATTTAGTATGCACATTAGTACTTTTCTGGTATCAACGTATGTATAAAATTGTGAATATACAGAGAGAAACTTTACCGACTACGGTGACAGGTAATCGCTTCGGAATAAGGCCAAATGAATACTGAAAGAACCCTCTGCCCGAGAAAACGACAGGTGGTACGCCAATGAGACTGCGAATATGATTCTGTATGCGTCTAAAAGTCGATCCTTCTGGACGATATATTTGATTGTATAAATCCGTTTCACCAAAGGAGAAGACAGGAACCAATGACGTACTAAATCATAAAATTGTATTAGATTCGAGTCGCATTGATTATATGAGTGTCTATTGTTCTACGGCGTATGATTCATATTTTATAAAAACTATTATCTGAACAGATTGCAAGACAATATTTTCTTTTAATGTGACTTTCGCTGAACATTAAAATATAGTTCGTGTACGTTAAAAACTATATATGCAAATGTAAAAAAATATATTCAATCGCTCACCCGTGTTTTAATGCTAATTTTATGAAGCCTTTTCTTTTTTTCACAAGAATACTATAAGTGCCTGGCGTAGATTCCATCATTTCGGAAACACCACCGACAATAAGAATTGTAGCTTTTCCGGTATACGGGCTTTCCGGCGGTGTTGATAATAAATACTCGATACTTCTCACGCTAGAAGCGCAGAAACCTGTATGCGTAAACATCATTATTGTTATAATCTTATCTCGTAAAATGTGGGATAAATGCTAATCATCGAGATTCATTTACATATAAAAATATCTCTTTCGAAGCATCCACGCTTAAATTATCATTACAATAACATATCAAACCGTTTCTTCTTAATGAAAACTCAGAGCACACTTACACAATCTTCTTTACAGACAAGAAATACGTTACGTATTAACATATGTTATTTATTAACATAATATTATTACACATAAATGTATTTATGTATTGCAAAAAATATCGAAAGCGTTTACTATAAGATTTATTGCTTATTATAAACGAGGAAAATTTATACAATGAAGAGAAAAAATAATAAAAGCCTTTACCTAAGGAAGAAGGATATTCTCTGAACAGAGGTACTTTGAAGTGTTGATCGAGAGTAATTGGACGTATTTCAAGTCCAGGAAATAGCTTCTTGCAATCCAATGCGTCCGTTCCGAATGAACCAATTATCCCCATCGAGAAAATGCCATGAGGTACACAAACGAAAAGATAAGACTTATTGGGATTTAAGTCCACCGTTTTCACTAATCTTAATGGAAAATAATTGCAAAAATAATGCCAGAATACGTTCTTTCTCACCACTCTTGTCCATAATTCACTGAAATATAAGACATAGTTCTTAAACATTAATAATTTATCAATAATCATTTCTATAAACACTTTTTTTATCGCGCGGCTAATATTATTCTCTTATATAACATTCAATAAATGTCACAACAGACTTTTTATTCATTTACTGCATTAATTGTCTTCAAGCAATTGTCAAAATTTTTATTTGTACACAGTGTCGACTACTTTAATAGTGATTAGTAGAATTATTACCTTCTACCGCCACGATGGTAGGTGTCCCAATCGTAATACATCCAGAGGAAGTACAGTACCAGGAAGTAACGTATTGTTTCTGTGTAGAGTAGAAGATAAGCCGTGATTATGTAACCCCAAAAAGGACCGAAAAGGGTGATGAATATCCATATCGCGGCAGTTAACGTTTGTAGTCTTCTTTGTAGAGGTACATTTAACGGTGCAAATTTCACGCCCAAAATTTCCATGTTTGATCCTTGCTAAATCTTCGTACCGAGTCCAAATTATTGCAGAAATCCGATCCTTCCCATTTAATTCATACACAATTATTTTCCTGTGATTAAATTTTTCTATAAGTAATTGGAAGTTGTCTTTTTTCTTTAATTCTTTAGATGAATCAAGTTGCTGATTTGATTAATCCAGAATCTCACACGAATTGGAACTTTATCAAGTATTCTACTATATCTACTTTGACTTTCTATTCTTATGAAAAATGAATCTTGTATTTTCAGGCCGATTTCACAGTCTCTGATTAACTTGATCCTCCGATTAAACTCACTCTTCGTCTCTTTTTAAGGGGACAGTTAGAAAGAGATGCAGAGTGAGTTTAATCGGAGGATCAAGTTAATCGGAGACTGTGAAATCGGCCCTCACTATGCCTGTTTTTTGTAGAACGTAGTAATTAGCAATTTATTATCCTTGAATACTTATTTATGAATCACTCATATACTCACTCATATACTCGTTATATGTATAACTACTATTTTAATGCAATGATTGTGGTTACAATAGCAAAACTGCTTTCAAAACATGTTTGTTTGCACGGAGAGAAAAATCAAATTATTTTTACGTGATAATTTTTTCACCTTAAATTTCTATCTATTTCTCATGTTATTATCCTGTGAATTGAAGTATTTTTAACGTATTTGACAGCTATCTTATACTAAGTACGCTTGTCCTAGGATTATTACTCGAAATAAATCTTTATTTAATAACAACGCCACTATAAAAACAGCAGACGCTCTGCCTCTTTAAATTTACATGCGACCCACCGGATTTTACCGTGTCGCTCATGTAAAGTCTCAGCCGCCTAGCACCATATGGATCCCTAGTATTTTTACTAAACGCCCACCGAAAAATGTCGTTTGTCAATAGTAACTGTAAGACAGCTGAATGACACGCATTTGTGCCATGGCGACGCTAGTAACTAAAACTTGGTAATCGTATGATAATACATATATCTATAAAGCTTTTCTAATAAAAATAGTATCCACCTTCTAAAAGCATGAATTTTGTAGGATAAGAAGTTGAATTTATTGTAAATATAACATGAGAAAAGTATAAGGTATTTATAATACAGGTTCACATAGTATTACGACTTGATTTTTCTCTCCGTGTGTACATTTAGAAATTGCGATGAATAAATTGCGTGAATATAAATCACCTTTATATATATATATATATATATATATATATATATATATCTAATTCAAAATAAACTATATAGAAATACTTCTTTCTTTTATTTTCATAAAAAATATTGAGTCAATTACGATACAATTAGTTCTCTGCGACATATAAATAAACGGTTTTACGGGATAAATAGAGTATATAAGAATGCAAATAATAAAATATTACTACACTTTATCGAAATTTATTTTTCAGTAACATTTATGTAATGAAATAAATTTATTGCTCTGAATATAAATAAATTTTTTCTGATGCATCCAGAAACACATAGTACCACATTGCACTATGAAATAACACATGCTGCTCAATTCATGTAAATATCGAATATAAAAACGTGATAAACAAAATTCTGATTTATTATTTAAAAAATAAAGAAATAGAAAAATGCAGACGATGTTCTTTCTTAATTTTAATTTACTAGACACCACAGACGCGCGCTTCGCGCGCGCTATTTAGCTTTAACATTATGCTATTACTATTACACTATTAACTTCTTGATACACACAACTGTCAAAATATACGATGACAGCTGCAAATGAAGTAAGCGCAGCGAGAGAACCAATTGGCATCGCGGAAAAGCGGCAACAACAAACTTCGAGATATGCGAGTATCGACTTAACATGCCTTTTTTTAAAAAACGGTTCTAAAGGTTGAAATCACCCTTTATATGTAGAGCGGCTTTTTGCTTTTCTCGATATATTTCGGAAAGTATTCGAGATATCAAAAAATATTTCAAACAGTTACTTATCACTTTACTACAAAAACTTTAAAAGGAGTAGATTTAAAAGATGTCGTCGATAATGTTATTAAGAAAAGTGAAAACATATATATAGGCTTACGTATTCATGCCATAACTTCTGATATGGGTGGTGCAATCAGGGATTGTGGAAATTATTTGGTATTAATGCCAGTAGATTTTCTCGCGTATCTAATTGTTGTAAGCAATTGTTGTGATGAAGAAAGAAAACTATATGGTTTTTTGGTGATGTTCCACATGGTGATGTTTTAAAAATATTAAAAGTGGATTTTTAAATAATAAATGCATTGAAATATCTTAAACTTTTGTAGATAAGTATAATCTACCTACGAATTTAGTAGAAATGAGTCATTTACAAGAATTAGTTGAAACACAAAAAGATTTGGATTTTATGCTGGCACCAAAGCTTCGTGAAGAATACTTAAATACAAAAAATTATTTCTTGAAGATGCGGGTTAATAGCGTATCTAACGTATTGAATTATGATGTTAGCTCAGCATTAAATTTTTTAGCTGAAGAAAAAAACAAAGTTTCATATAAGTCTACGTCGTGGTTTGTAAAGTATATTGCTCATTGATTTCAAATAATGACTGCGCGCCATCCTCTCTTTGCTTTGGGGAAAAAAAACATAAAGGAGTATAATAAAACCATAACATTTCTCAAAGAAGCTATAACTTTTTTTTCTGAATTAAAAGTTGGAAAGGATCAAAGTTGGAAACCATTTCAAACATCAGCTGTGATATCCACTAAAGACCCATGAATCATTATCCAAAATGATTTTCAAAATTGTTTTTTTTTTATTTATTAAATTTACAAATTTTCTAAATTTATATAAAAAGTCTTAAATTTATAAAAAAAATTATTTATTGCATTATTTACTTTTACTGCATTTACTGCATTTATTAACTTTTTGTGATAAATTAAATTTATCAGTATTTATTGTTTGTTACTATTTACTCAATTTCTTAATTTACGGAATTTATTTCATTTAATTAAGTTTTATTTATTTATTTCAATTTAATTGAAATAATTCCTCAATTAGAATTGAATTTATGTAGATATATTTTTGATACAGTTATTTTGTTTTATTCAAAAATGACGCGTAATGCCTGCCGTCACTTCCGCTCTCATTAATGGCGGCTTTATCCCATCCCTCATTAAAGGATCCCTAGTGGAAAGATACAGGTGTGCTCATATTCGAGACGAATTTCGTACGGTTCTGCGCAGATGCCAGATGCAGCCATTTTTTAAAATAAATAAGACACTATACACTGAAAAAAAAATTTGCTTACTTTTAGTAAATATATTTAACAATTAAGGTAATTTAAATCGACCTGACTGGCAATATATATAACGTCTTTTTCGATATGAACATTGAAAAACTGTGAGCCAACTTGCTTTGTCGGATTCACACAGAACTTTTTTCGGATCAATCATCGAGACATTATTAATTTCGACCATGGGTTTTGGTCAGTTGATGTAATTTCTAAATTAAATAGTTTAAATTTTTATTGCGAAAAAATATTACTTCAGCCAGGGTTTGAACCTGGAACCTCCCGTATACCGTGCGGGTGTCGTGCCAATTCGACCACTGGGGCTGTGGTAATATTTATCGCAATAACAAACTATAAGATGGAGCACCGATTACTAGGTCGACGGTGTATAATAAACAGAATGATAAATTTCTTTCGCCAGTACATAGAATAACAATTAAGGTAATTTAAATCGACCTGACTGGCAATATATATAACGTCTTTTTCGATATGAACATTGAAAAACTGTGAGCCAACTTGCTTTGTCGGATTCACACAGAACTTTTTTTTTAGTAAATATATTTACTAAAATTAGATTTACTTAATTTAAATAAAAAACGTTAAAATATAAAACTTATCAATTTGAATATAGTAAACTAAAGTATTAAAATTAGAAAATGTTTTCTTGCTGAAAAATTTACTTGAATCAAATTCAGGTTTACTATATTACAGTACAAAAGTTATTGAAATGTAGTAAATGATTTTTTAAAATACTAAATGAGAATCTTTTAATTTTAGAAATGACACTTTAATAAATATTTGTTTAAATTCAAGTTTCCAAAGTTATGAAAATAATAAATAGAGTACTTATAAGAAATAAATATTTCTTTAGTGCAATTTATTACATTTTAGGAAACATATACTAAAATAAAGTAAATATATTCGACAAAACCAAAAAGAATATTTTATTTACAGCAAATAGGTTTTTTAAATTTTAAAACGCATTTTGTTTTTACTAGTTATACTTCTTTCATTTAAGTTTTTTTTATATTTTATTTACAGCAAATAGGTTTTTTAAATTTTAAAACGCATTTTGTTTTTACTAGTTATTTTTCTTTCATTTAATTTTTTTTGCATCTTCTTTTCACAAGGATTATAATGATCACTGCGTCCAATAAAGAGAGTAGCTCAATAAGCGGTTAATGATTATTGCTTGCGATTGAAATATTCTTATATATATAAATCTTTGATATATTTAGGAAAATAAATCAATCAAAATAATAATTAAGCGATGGAGTTACTTTTTATATTAAACGCTATTGACACTTTGTATTTCTATATGAATGATATTCATAGTCCAATTTTATATTTAAGATTATCTTAAATTTGGTCGTGGGCATTCTTAAATTCCACTCAACCATTGAAATGACCGTAGAACCACGTTTCGAGATCGTACAAGATGATCTTGAATATAAAATCGGATTGTGAATATCGGCCTACGACATAACGTATTTTATTAATAAGAAACTGAAATTTGCGCGCGCACACTACTTCCATTTGTTTACCCCCGAGCTTCTTTCTCTCTCCCACTATCTATCTCCCATTGTTGCCGCGACTGCCGCGACTGCCGCGACTGCCGCCCCTGCCGCCCCGATTGCCCGCTGCCGAACATGCTTGCACACGTTGATACGTTGTCGTTCGAGCACGTTTGCTACTAAGCGGCGGTCAGCGATAGTACGAGAGAATATTGTGCTGTATTGTATTATTTGCATTATTACTTTTTTTTACAGCTTCTGACGTATCTCTTGTCAAAACGTGCTTTTTTACTTTACATTCTCAAGAGAATCGACAACTTATAAAAGCATGCAGATTAAGAATATCTTACAACAACTGGGCTTAAGCACTTATGCTGATGTTTTCGAAAGTAAATAATTTATTTCTTATGGGAAGTTCTAAAATGATAAACTTTATTTATTCAGAATTAGATATCTTTACTTAAATTAAGTAGATATCTTTACTTAATATAATCACATATTTATTTATAAATATTTATAAATATTTATAAATATTTTCTTAAATTTAAATATTTTTTTTTACTGAAAAAAAATTTAGATTCAAAAAAATATTGTGATAGATATTTCAAACAATATTCTTTACACACACACACACACACACACACACGCACACGCACACGCACACGCACACGCACACGCACACGCACACGACACGCACGTACGCATACACGCATGTACATTTGAAGCCCAAGTTTGTAAATATTAATTTCTTTTTCTTTAATTGAAGAAAATGGAATCACAATGGAGTTGTTAAAAAATTTAAATGAAAAATTAATTGCTGAACTTATTCCCGAAGTGGGTCCACGTATAATTTTTACTTCACATTGGAGAAAAAAATATTCAGGAGAAGTTCAAATATTACCATTACCAAGTACAAGTTCAGATACAGATTCTTATGTGGGTTACATTAACAAATACTTATTCATACTGTTGTTTTGTTCGGATTTATTTAACTGTTTTTATTTACTTATTGTTAGTGCAAAATATTTAAAAAATTATTTTACTCAGCATTTAATTTTTTCGTATTTGTTGATTCTAAAAAATAAATCTGGCTTCAAAAATATCCTATTATACCATAATTTAACGAAGTTTTAGAGGTTGAAATAATATTTATATTGCAAAAGAATAATATTTGGAATATATTAAAAATATTTATAATTAAAAATTATGTAATGTTATGGTCATTCGTGTATATGAAAGTTGTACTTATTTGTCATAAACCCGTCAAATTCCTTAATCTTTAGAACCTTGCAGTATTTGCTATACCCATTTCTTACTGCTGCTGTAAAGTATCAATTATAACTAAAATTAAGAAAACTAATTATATCATTTCTATATTTTTGCAATAATATATACGCATTCAATGCATTGAAAGTCAGAAAATATATTTCTCTCAATATTGAGTGAATTATTAATATATTCAACTTTTAAAAGAAATTGTAGAAGAGAATTCTTGAAGCTAGATTTCCACTATCCAAAAATTTATAATAAATACTTATCTTCTTTTTCATGCATTCTTTATGAAATTGAAGGAGGCTAGATCATATTAACTCAAATAAAATAACAGAATAATAAATCCTAAAAAGACAGCAGCATTAAGTCATTTTTTTTAAACATAAAATACCATAATTTTTTTGTTATTTTTCAGAGCACAGAAAATAGCCAATATTCAATTAATATTAATAATAAAAACTCTCAAAATACAATGCAAAGGACAAGTACTTATGAAAATAATAACAAAGGAAAAAAATGCAAACAAAATGCTTCTATTTGTCAAGATATGTTTCTATTAGAAACAATGCCTAGCATTGATGATTTATTGCAAAAATCAAAAATGGGTAGAATAATTTTATGTCGTTCTAAAACTAAAGAATTGACTGGATCAATGAGAAATAAGTTGTGCAACATAATTGTCACTTACATGGAAGATCATAATATTGCGTATGTTTTCAATTTAATATTTTCATTGCAAAATTTAATTATTTATTATTATTTTAATAATTTTATATATTAATATTTATGTATAAGTCTTATTAATTTTTACAGTATGAATAATGAAATAGCCAAAGGCATTGCAGAACGAATTGTTAAGATATTTCCTTCTGAAGCTGAAGGTACCTATTTTATACAAGCAAAAAGAAAGAGCGACACTCTTGATAAGAAGTCAATAGCTGCGAAAGGCAAACTAATGTCATGTTGGCGCAATAGAAAATATGCCTTATCAAAATTAAAAGATAAATTCATAGAAGGACATGATAATGTTGATGATCCCGATGATTCACTTGATAATGATGATAAGGATAATTTATATGTCTAGTAAAAAATTTTTGCAAGTACCTAAATATTGAGTAATTATGTTTCTAGTGAACCAGGAAGATATTGAAAAAGCTTTGGATTGGTTAAAAGTTGACCAAGCGCCTTGGAAGATAGTTTTGGAAAAATGGAGTTTAACTTCTAAATACCGATTACAAACATTAATGAAATTATCTGATAAAATACTGAGTAACATATTTAAGGACTGGCCGCTTTTGAAACATTCATATGGCTATAAACTTATCAAACTTGATTTTGATCAGACGCAATTAACAAATGTCTGTTTAACTTTGGAGAAATAGAATGAGTTTTTTAATGTAATCACACAAAATGTACAATTTACGAATAAAAATGATGATTTCACTGAATTAATGGAAAAACTAAAATTGTATATATCTGAAGGTAAAGTAAATAAATTATATTATATTTATATTATTTGCACTGTATGCAATATAAACTGCTATTGGTTATAATGATTATTGGTTACTTAGTAATTGATACTTGGTTAAAATGTAACAATTTTTTTATTTTTTGTAGATTCCAAATTGGCAATTACAATACAACTTCTTTCATACATGATACCTCCAAAGCAAAAGGTTAAACAAAAAAGTTCTGTGACAAAGAAACACTATAATAAAGCCTCCATTGCTTTATCAAGAGATAGCATGATAAAATATGTAGCTGTTAGTATATTGATATCTAAAGTTTTCATTTCGATACTTATATGTTCTATTAAAAAACAAAATTTGGATATTTTGTTCTAGACTTCTGCTGATATTACGAAGATTCGTCAAGAAGCTAGCGATCAAGCAAAAGAAACACAAACATCTGTACAACCTTATATAATAATTGTGGGATCAATAGAAAACGTGGACCACTCATATGTCACGATCGATGACGTTTTATATTCGACGGAATCAACATTAGAAGCTTTCGATATTTGTTTCAAAGCTTTCCATGTCTTGAAAATTAACTATCCGGATGCTAGTAAACACTTATGGATGCTCATACAAAGAGGATTATACAAGTTCCAAACACAGTGGGACATATCATTTTCAAATATAGAATATTTATTGAAGAAGCTCACAACAAATACAACTGAAAACGACTAAGTGTACAAGTGAATTGTAGTAAGTTGCAATTTTCTTTTTCTTTGTAAAATTCTGTTTTTTTTGTGAAATCGAAATAAGTAATAATTTCGCTTTTTGTTTAGACAACTATATTTTATATTGAGATAATATAGTTACAGTTTATATATACATATAAAATATTTTGATAACATAGAAACATAGATAATAGATATATATTATAATAATTTCATTTCCATTATTAATATTATATAATGTAGTTTGTAAGTTGAATACACATTAATACCATTTTTAAAAAAGGTATTTTCTAGACTTTTTTTTCAAAAATTAAACATTAAGCTAAAAATATACGTCATTATTATAATTATAAAATTTTATGTTCAAAATGTTTAATTGTATGTTTTGTAAAGAAGTGTTTTCACAATTCATATATCTCAAAAGTCACGTTAAACTTAAGCATATTGATCAATTATATTCAGAAGTTGAATGTAATTTTGCGAATTGCACGAAATCATATAGTACCGTTTATTCATTATTTCGACACATATCTACAGCCCATGATACTGAATCAAGTAAAAGATTTAAAACGAATAATAAGGAAGCCATCATCTAAGGAATCGATAATTAAAATAAGTTCTCAGGTTGTGAACTTGGTTGATCATACTGCAAGTTTAGAACCTATATTAAATACAAAAGAAGATTCTAATGCTTTCCTTGAAAATTTCAGTTCTAAAATATTAAATCTAACATTATCTTTAATAACGAGATTATATTACTTCGAAAATTTAAATAGAGAGAACGTCCATGTAATGATTAATACAATTTTTTATACCTATTTATCTGAATGTTTTGAGATGTTAGAAAAAAAATATGGGAATACGAGTGACAAAGTAAATATTTAGATATTATAAAAAATAACTTGAAAAAATATAAAAGTGAACATCTTACCTTAAAATACTTAACTAATGTTAATTGTTTAATAAAACCGTTAGTGATAAAAGTGCATTCTTTTTTAGCTCCAAAAAACAAAAAATTAAATAAACAATTAGTTATACGTCATAAAAAAATTGCTATAATTCCTATAAAAATTGTGCTAAAGAAATTTTTGGAACAACCGAACGTTTTTAGTACTATTATAGAATATATTAATGACTGTAAAGATAACACTACATTGCTAACTTCAGTTTACCATGGCGAAATGTGGAGTTCTATAGAATTAAAACAAAATGAATATGTTCTACCTATAGCGGTATTTTTTGATGACTTCGAAATAAATAATCCGTTAGGATCACGCAAATCGATTCATAAGTTAGGTGCAATTTATTTAAGTCTAATATGTATACCTCCTCAATATCGTAGCAATTTAGATAATATTCTACTTATGCAATTCCATGATTATCAAGATCACAAAAAATTAGGAAATAAAATCTTATCGCACGTTGTTGATCAAATAATTGATCTTAGTGTTAATGGAATAACTATAGATGTTAATAATAAGGAGCAAAGAATATTATTTCGTTTGATGTTTATTGTTGGGGATAATTTGAGCTTGAACACAATACTCGGTTTTTCACAAGGATTTAATAGTCAATATTATTGTCGTGTTTGTACAGTCACTAAAAAAGATGCACAAAAACTTGTTAATGAAAAGGAAAAATATATTAGAACGCGAAATGATTACATTAATTGTGTAATAAACTCAACGTTTGGAGTAAAAGAAGACTGCATTTTTAATAAAATACAAAATTTTCATGTAACAGAAAATGTATCCATAGATCCAATGCACGATTTATTAGAAGGCATTTGCAGGTATGACATTGCTAAAATATTAAACGATTTTATTTATGTAAAGCAATTTTTTACTTTGGAAGTTTTCAATGACAGATTATTAAATTGGATTAGTTCATTTCATAATAATGTACCACCAGTATTTAAATCTGAATCTATTAAATCCGGAAAAATTATTATAACAGCTTCTGAAATGTATTATTTGGTTAATAATTTGTCGTTAATTATTAGTGATCTTGTACCAGAAAAAAACTTAACTTGGCAACTGTATTTATTTTTGAAAAAGATTGTAAATCTCTCATGCTTACATTTTCTCACCTCTAAATGTATTGATTTATTTCATCACGTCGTACATGAGTATTTAACTTTGCATAAAAAATTATTTAATATTGCATTAAAACCTAAGCACCATAATCTATTACATTATACGAGAATTATGAAAAAGTTTGGACCACTAAATATAATGTCATCTATTCGCTTTGAGGCGAAACATAAACAATTAAAACATAATGCTAAAGTGACTACTTCACGGACAAATCCTTCCTATACAATTGCTCTAAGGCATCAATTAAGACTTTGTCATCGATTCGTTAGCGCAAATGGGTTTTCAAATCGTTTACAATACGGTACTAAAATAAAATTTACTGAAGTATTAGAATACTTTGCTATGAAAAATGTTTTACTTCCAGCAATAATATATGATGACTTAGATACAGTATCTTGGGCTGTAGTAAATGGTACACGATATGAAATCAATAACATTGTATGTACGAATATTTATGACCGCTCATTTGGAAAAATTCGATACATTATTTTAAATCAAAACAAAGAAATATTTTTTCTATTAGTAAAACTTTCAACGTTAAGTTTTGATCGGCATAAGAGTGCATACAAGATATTAGAACAGGACCAATTCTTTTGTATAAAACAAAAAGATTTAATAGATTACCATGTTTATTTTAAAAGCCATGACAATTATATTTTCTGCGAAAATTTGTTTGAATTATAAATGTAATAAAAAGGTGTCATATATATATATATATATACTTACGTTTTTTATTTTCCTTATAGTATGTGAATAATTGAACAATACATATATTTTCGTTTGCATAACGATTTGTACACATATCTTTCGCTCAAATTAGAAGCATATCAAATGGTCACAATTGCGAGCCACTGTAAACTCGCGTGGTATTTGATTATAAATGACTACACGGTATAAATAATGGGCTCTTTATTATACTCTTACCAGTTAGATAATAAGCTTTTATTTTTTGATAAAAATATAAAAAATATTAACGTTTTTTCCTTAATCTTCCGTTGTATTTGTGATATCAGATATTTCATATTTTGTCATTTCAGTTTCTATTATAACCGAATACTATATGCAAGCTCGTGAGATAGTAACTTGTAATCATTACCATTTGTTGCGCTTGTAATTTCATTGGAAAAATCATGTACAACTCGTTACGTCAAACAAGTATGCATATACAGCCTTGGCCAAAAGTATTAGGTACTTATATTTTTTTCATTTATCTAGAATTCTTTTACTTGTATTATCTTCTATTGGATACCGGTATTGAATAGAGGTAAATGAAAAAAATATAAGTACCTAATACTTTTGGCCAAGGTTGTATTTTTCAAAATAAATAAATAAATAAATTATAATAATTAGACAATAGATTTTCTATTTTAGAAAAAATTGATTTAGATTTAAAAAAATTTTTTTAGTTAAAAATATGGATTTTTACATGTAATTAAATATTTTCTTAATGTAAATAATTTTTATTCAGTTTTAAGAAAACCGAATCTAAAAGCAAGAAAATTTTTATATTTTTAACAAAATGTTAAAATAAATTTATTTAAATTTTTTTAATTTTTAAACTTATTATTTCTATGTAAGATTAATTTGCAAAATTTAAGTTTACATTTTCTTATTTTCATGTTCATAATTAGTAATTGGTAAAAAATAAAAGCTATATTTTAATACATATAAACTATGTTCTAAAAAATAGTTTTTACAATATAAGAATAATTTACTGTATAGAAAAAATCACTTTCTTAAATTAAATTAATATTATTAGAAAATCGTTAACTTATAAAAAATAAAATTTATATCTCTGTAAATATTGATTATTTTGTACAAAATATTTCTTAGAATTTATGAGATCTTTACATAATAAGAAAGTTCATTCTCTTGAAATTAATAAATATAAATGGAAAATTACTAATAAAAGCTATATTTTAATACATATAAACTGTGTTCTAAAAAATAGTTTTTACAATATAAGAATAATTTACTGTATAGAAAAAATCATTTTCTTAAATTAAATTAATATTATTAGAAAATCGTTAACTTATAAAAAATAAGATTTATATCTCTGTAAATATTGATTATTTTATACAAAATATTTCTTAGAATTTATGAATTCTTTACATAATAAGAAAATAATGTAAGAAAGACATGTAAGAATCTTTTGTTCGCATTTCTCTCTCAGTGGTATTGGTTTTATATGAGTGTTCTCTCACAGTTGTGTTTCGTGATAATGCGGGGACATTCCCATGAATGCAAGGAGGTCTTATATTGATTATGACGAGTCATCTTGACGATTAGGTAATGCTCTTTATTTAATGACTAATTTTTAATTTATTAAGTTGATACATCGTGACGTTTCATGCATTTCAGACGGCACTTGATAAGGGCTCTAACCGTGAGCCGAAACGTTGTGCACCGAATTATATTTGTAGCCAGGTAGTCGAGCAATAAATGATCCTATTCGTTTTTTAATCGCTGGCGGATAAAGGTTTTTTCTATTATAATAAGAAAGGTCATTCTCTTGAAATTAATAAATATAAATGGAAAATTACTAATTTGTAAAAAATAAAAATTACATTTCAATAATCATTGACTGTATTGCAGTAAATACTTGTTATAATTAATAAATTATTTCCTTTATTAAGGGAATTATGTTTTTCAAATAAGTAAATACAGTTTCTTATTTTAAAAAAATATGTTTACAGTTGTATGCAAACTCACCATTTACTAAAATTAAGGAAATTTTCTTTTTTTTTAGTATTTTTTTTTCAGTGTAATGACATAACACCGAATTCAACTGTCGCGGAAAGATGGAGGTATCTGGCATCAATTTCTCATTTGTTGTTAGAAATATATGCGCATGAGGACACCTGTATACTTCCACCATGATTAGGCTCATGTTTTGCTAGCAAAATCTGTCGATATAAACTAATAGCAAATTGGCAGCAAAACCGAGTAAGTTCTGCACAATGCGATTGACCGTTTAAAAGTATTTAAAGGTAGTTGTCACGTAAAATAAATTTCTTAAGAATGTTTTAAAATTTTAGCTGTCTATGCGTTAATTTAAACGTTATCTAAATGTCTGTACAATTTCAAAAATATTTACCATTTAAAAACCGAGATAATTAAAGATACATGTACTACATGACCAAACACTTGCACTATATTATGTTCAGTTTTTAACTGTAAAACACATTTAAGATTTTAATTAAAAAACGATTAAAAGAAAACATTTATATAAACTTAACTAAAAAAAATTCAATAATGTTTACCGTATAGTTTACCAAATTTTCAATGAAAAAAAAAGAGGGAAATATAGTTATGACTTACCTATTTATCAATGTCAGAACTCTTCTTTTATCAGATAAGCCGCTTTTTCGCCGTTTGTTACTCTATAGAAAATAAATTTAGTCTGTTTCAGAACGCGGTTATTTAAATTGATAGAACACTTTTCTTTAGCTGGATAATTAGTGTGTTCTATTTAGTACGTTCAAAAACGTTTATTAAACTAATATGTGTTACCTGGGCACTTTCTTCTCCGTATGCTTCAAACTTTTTCAAACGCTTGGTCTTGGTGCGCACTCGTGCGTCCAATCGAATTCGCTATTAATTTCAATCTTCCTGTTCGACACACCTTTTCAAGACCGTGGTTCAAAATCGACTGATGAATTTACCGCCCGTTTACCTTTTTATAGTCTTTTTATAGCCCTCTCTTATAATCTTTCTTCTAATTTTATTGGCCGGGAGGCCTCACGCCACTCTGACACTCTTGGCTCTAGAACACCGTGACCGCCGGGGCACGAAGCCCTCGGGGCACGCGCTCCTCCTAACCGAGTAAGTAAGGAAACGATGAAAGTAGTGGTATTTTATCGGCGATGTTGCCATCTCCCACTTATGCTACACCTCTCATGTCTCCTTACAGGCATTTGGCTACTGTAATGAGAGTTATAGTTACGACCGCATCGGGGGGTCTGGGGGGCTGTCAGTCCCCCCAGAATCCTCCCCGTGGTCGGAGTGCGACCGACGTTATCAGTCCACATTATCGAGCCGAACCTTGAGCCGAACTTGGCCGCGAACCGATCATGCGTCCACATCATGGTGTAAATGAACAAAACTATGCAATAAAGTTTATATTTAAATTGTTATTTTATTCAAGTATACATTCTATTAAAAATTATTAAATGTTATTAAATGTGTATTTTAGTAATTACAAAAAACGTTACCTAATTTTATTCTGTTTGAATAAAATATTAATTTTTTTTCGTTACATATGTCTTTTAATTATTACCTAAGTAAATTGCGTTTCAACCGAGGTTTCAACCCTTCCTCCTCACACTATAATTCAGAATCTACACTGTGGACGTGCGGTAATCAAATTACGTAACCAAACCGGATTTTATTTCTAAATTAAGGTGCCTTAATCGAATGTACGTTCTTGTTCGAACCAAGCATGCTAATACATTCCTTGGCGCAGAATTATTAATTTTTTTCGACACAAGGTCCGTCACTCTGTCGAAAATGAAAGGTTCCCTCGAGAGTCCATTACCATGGAATGCTAAGAATTCAGCATTTATAATTCTTCCTACATTTTCAAAATCTTTTGAAGTTTGAATACAATTTCCTCTTGAAATGCAGGACAGCCAGTCACCCGACGGAATTAACGTATGTGTTGGAACTCCTAAGTGTGATCTGATAAGTATGATCAGATTACACGCTTTGTCGGTTAGACTGGTAGTTAAGCTTCGAGCTAGACAAATAATGACAAAAGACGAAAAATGAACGAAGAAAGAAAGCTTGAGTAATTACCCGGGAAAAAAAGATTATATATAATTATATATAATTATATATAATTATATATAAATATATATGATTATATGTGATTATATATGAAATTTGGTGCTTCATATAAAATTATATATGGGTCCATATATCATTATATATGAGCATATATAATTCCAAGTAAAGTAGGAATCTTGTAGGTCAAAATGGAAATAAAAGTATAAATAATAAATAAGTAAATATGTATAAATATTATTCTTAGACCAAGGAAGCGCAAGGTTACAATTTATTTAAATTTATTTAAAATTGGAACGTATGCATGATGTAAGCTTGATCTACAATGTGTTCTTTGTTTCCTGTTTTTTGCTCTTTTAACCTCTTTGCGATTATCTCGTATTTCGCAATTCCGTCGCGCAACGCGATGTTTTTTATTCTCTGTCCCCCAAGATAAAAATTGACGAATTTCAGAAGAGACTAGAAACATCACGTTACGCGACGGAATACGAGATAGCTGTAAAGAGGTTATATAAGAGCAGAAAACAGGAAGCAATAAAGAACACATTGTAGATTAGCCTGTAGGAATTCGGAAAATATGTATCTAAACTACTGGTTTCAGAAATGATTTACATCAAATTACAAAATAATTCTAATTTACAAAAGGATACCGAATTCCTACAACATCAATACGTTCCCATTTTAAATAAATTTAAATAAATTGTCACCTTGCGCTTCCTTGATCTGATCAGACCATGCAAATAATTAATATTTATTTGAAAAACACAAAAGAAAAAAATTAAATATAATGCCATGAAAAAGAAGTAAAAAATAATAGTATTATTTCAAGTATATTTATTAGAATGAGTAATATCACATAAAATATATATATTTTGTACACAAAATTGAATTTAAAGGAATACGTACAATATTTTAGAAATTTAGAAAATATCTCTCAAAATTGCTGTAGTCTTAATATATAGGATGTAGAAGATATTGAAAATGTATAAAATACAGTAGAAAGTAAAATAAAATTATGAAATGTAACAGATAGCGTAATGAGAGGCGTAGAAATTGAAAAAGATATAATAGTATCTATAACAAGCAGCAAATTATATGAGAGATAAAAATTAGAGATGGACAAAATCTCCAACAGCAACATACTTAGCGCGCCCGTTCTTTGTTTTCTTCTTCCTTCATTGAAAGAAAGGAGAAGTATTTCCCAAGGAGAACAAAAAGTCAAGATGATGTCATTGTGATATCAAAATGACGGGAAGAAGTCAGAGTTTGATCACTGACTTATTATGACTCCAAAATGACTGTATACAGTGACTCGTCATAAAATCATTACATGACGATATTTTGACTTTCAGGATTTTTATATTAATTTTTGAAAACATAATTTGTTCGACCACTTTCACAAATTGTTCTGAAAAAAAGTGAATCCCTCTGAAATTCACTTATCTATCTTCTAACTGGAAGCATCTACAAACGGGTTTTTTTTTTAATTTCTGCGAGGAGATTGCCTGGCACTTGATTGAAATTATTATATAATAATATTATATAATAACATTATCCAGTCGCATTGCTTTTTTACGGTCCAGGCATCGAAATTATTTGAAATTTTATTTTGATAAATTACTCCGAATATGTCTTTAAATATTATTACAAGTCCATTTTTATCTAAGTTTTTCGTTTTATATCGTGCTGAATATTATTGGTATGCATCATATTTTATGGATAACGCAACTGTAACACAAGTACAAAACACAAATTTAATGTAAACTTGTAAGTTTGATTTTTATATTGTTTTTTAAGGTATATTATGTTATTGGACAGTTATACTCTTTAGTAATTTGAGTAATTATTTCACCATAATTTATTTTGTCTTTTATTCTAATATATACGGAAATTTTGCTTTTTATATATATAACGCTAGATGAAATTATATATAATCATATATACGATTATATATACTTTTATATGAATCTTATATGTATCCATGAGTGCATATATGATCTCTTGTTTATATCTAGTTATATTTGGAATTATATATGTCCATAATGATATATGGATCCACACATAATTTTATATAAAGTACCAAATATTATATATAATCACATATAATCATATACATTTATATATAACTAGCTGGTTACCCGGGTTTCGCCCCGGAGAACATATGTAATAAGACACACAAATAGTCTCTCTCTCTCTCTCTCTCTCTCTCTCTCTCTCTCTCTCTCTCTCTCTCTCTCTCTCTCTCTCTCTCTCTCTCTCTCTCTCTCTCTCTCTCTCTCTCTCTCTCTCTCCTCTCTCTCTCTCTCTCTCTCTCTCTCTCTCTCTCCTCTCTCTCTCTCTCTCTCTCTCTCTCTCTCTCTCTCTCTCTCTCTCTCTCTCTCTCTCTCTCTCTCTCTCTCCCTCTCTCTCCCTCTCTCTCTCTCCCTCTCTCTCTTTCTCTCTCCCTCTCTCTCTCTCTCTCTCTCTCTCTCGCGCCGTCTTACGGTTGGTGACGTTTTCTCGACGAGTGTTCCCGGCAATATTTACGTCAATGAATTGCTTCCCAAATGTACTTACGATTTGCTGCAGCGGGTCAGGCGTGTTGCTAAAGAGAGAGCGTATAAGTTTGTCTGGGTGAGAGATGGCCAGATATGCGCTAGGCGTTCTGATGGGGAGCCTATTATTTTCGTTAATTCTGAGATTGATCTCGCCAAGCTCGTCTGACGGGTCCGACCTGCTCGTTCCTTGTCATCGATCGTTCGGCATAACCCAACACGTAATTCTTTATTGCTCCGCGTTGCTCAATTCAATGCTAATTCCTTACGAGGTCATATTGATTTCATTCGTCTATACTTTAGTACTAACTTTCATCATATTATCTCAGTATCTGAAACGTGGCTTCATGAGGGGGTGTCGGACGATCTTGTGGCTCTGGACGGCTATTTTCTTGTTCGTCATGATCGGGTGGGACGCGCAGGAGGGGGTGTTGCTTGCTTTGTGCATAAGTCATTAAAAGTCAAATTAATTGCAATCTCCTCTGGGGTCGATGTCAATGCTCCTGAATATCTAATAATGGAGATTCGTTTGCCGAGTGATGAAGTGATATTGTTTGCATCGGTATATAGGACCCCTAAGGGCCTTCTTTTTAATGACTTCGTCGAATCATTGACTGGCGTCTCTCATCTTTACAAACACATTATTATTGGCGGTGATTTAAACTGTAATCTCTTGGCGAACAGTTTTGAAGCTAATTACTTGCGTGAATTATTGTTAAGCTTATCTTTATATGTTGTCAGCTCGGATGCTACGTATCACACTGCTACTTCTGACTCGTGGCTTGATGTTTTTATTGTAGATGACTGTGACAAGGTTCAAGAGTTTTCCAAATCCCTGAGTCCATTCATTGCTGGACATGATCTCTTGGAACTTTCATTTTCACTTAATTGTAAGCTCGATATTAAGCGGTCCATGTTGCGACGTAGTTTTAAGAGTATGGACACTTCTGAGTTCCTTGAACATCTTCAATCTGTTGCTGCTGTGGTTCAGACGGAGATCGATGTTCTCTTGGATGAGTCTAATGTTGATGAGTCTTGTACCTTGCTGTCACGTACTTTACTTGGGGCACTTGATAGTCAAGTCGAGTTTAGTCTCTCCTCTCCGCTTTTTCACACCAAATCAGCTTAACTCATATTATGCCTCAGTCTCTAATTCTCTACCTCCCTGCTTGTATGCAGATTTCACTTCTGCCATGTCTTCTGTTTCTCGACCTTCTCATCGCCCTGAATTTGTCTTTTCTACTATTTCGTCTGACTTGGTGTACAAGATCATAACCAGTGAACCGCTTCACTCTTGTGCGTCGGGCTTTGACGGCATTCCGCTTCATGTTCTTCGTATTGCTTGGCCGGTTGTTTCTCAATGGCTCTTACCGCTGCTTAATCGCTCACTTGAGTCTTCCTTCTTTCCTTCAATGTGGAAACGCGCGCTGATTCGTCCTCTCTCGAAAATTCGTACTCCGCTGTCTCCGTCCGATACGAGACCCATCGCTAATTTGCCGGAAATGTCTAAAATCCTTGAAAGAATTGTAGCCTCACAAATCACAGATTACCTAAATAAATACAACCTCTTGAATCCTAGACAATCTGCGTATCGGGTGGGTCACAACACTCAATCTGCACTTCTACGTGTCTGTGATGATATTAAGAACGGAATTGACAATAGACTAATTACATTAATGATTCTATTTGATTTTAGTAAGGCATTCGATACTGTCCCACATCTAAGACTGCTCATCAAGTTGAAAGAAATCGGTTTTTCTGATGCGGTTCTCGCGTGGATTTTCTCTTATCTTACTGGCCGATATCAAGCTGTAGTGGATGATGAGGGTAATTTTTCTGAATGGTTATACACGTCTTCAGGCGTTCCTCAGGGCTCTGTACTTGGCCCACTTTTATTCGCTCTTTACATTAATGACATTGGTGGAATCCTGTCTTTTGTTTATCATATGCTATTTGCTGATGATATACAAATATATCTGCAATGTTCTTTGGCTAATATTCGTCATGCTCTGGAGCTTATTTCAAGAGATGCAAATGCGTTGTTCAACTATGCCAACTTGAATGGTCTTAAACTTAATCCGGCTAAATCAAAGGTAATCATATTCGCTAGTAGGTCTTATACTAATGATATTGACCTCGACTGCTTGCCACCTATTATTGTAAACCAGACGCCTTTGCCCTTTGTAAGTGAAGTGAGGAATCTGGGCGTGACATTCATGTCTAATTTATCATGGAAAAAACATATCTTACATGTCTCTTAGAAGGTTCATCATGCTTTGTACAAGCTTAAGTTTAATAAAAATTCTCTTTCTATCGGGTTAAGGATAAAGCTAGTATTGTCTCTAATTATGCCTCATATCGACTACTGCTGTCTGGTTTGTCATGGCTTGAGTGGAGAGTTGAACAATGCATTACAGAGACTTGTCAACTGTTGTATTCGTTTCATTTTTGATCTTAAGCGTGATGAACATATCACTCCGTTTAGACGCCAACTGAAGTGGCTTTCAGTTGAGAATAGGAGATTGTATTTTCTCGGCTGCCAAACGTTTCGTATACTTTATATGTCTTCTCCTTCTTATCTGAGGGAGAATTTCACTTTACTTGATCCATCGTTGAGGAGATCCGACCGCCATGCATCACAAACTTTTCATGTTCCTTCCCATAGAACAACCACATACAGAAACTCTTTTCATCTTTCCTCGATCTATTTCTGGCATTCTCTTCCTTGTAATATCACTTCGGCTTCTTCATTCCCTTCCTTCAAGAATCTTCTTAAGAAGTTTCTGTTTGCTAGCGAACTGTGATGCATTGGTCTGTCTTTCCTCAATTTCTTTTTTTTTATTATTAGTTTTAAGTGCGTTAGTTCTTAGTTTTATTTCTTACTTGTTGTATTAGTTTTAAGTGCGTTATTTTATACCGTAGTTATTCTATTTGTACTATCCAATATTGCAGTTTTCCTTGTTTCATTGCATTTCTAGTCTGCTAGTGCAATACACTGTGTAATTATGTATATTTGCCCTTTAGTCATGTTTGGGCATAATAAATCATATCATATCATATCATATCTCTCCCTCTCTCTCTCTCTCTCTCTCTCTCTCTCTCTCTCTCTCTCTCTCTCTCTCTCTCTCTCTCTCTCTCTCTCTCTCCTCTCTCTCTCTCTCTCTCTCCTCTCTCTCTCTCTCTCTCCTCTCCTCTCTCTCTCTCTCTCTCTGTTGAGTGTTGCTAAAGAGAGGTCGTATAAGTATGTCTGGGTAAGGAATGGTCAAATATGTGTTAGGTCTTCTGATGGTCAACCTGTTATTCATATTGATTCCGACACTGATCTAGCTAAGCTTATCTGACTGGTCCGACCGGCTCGTCCCTTGTTCTTTGATCGTTCGGCTTAATCAACATGTAATTCTTCTGGGATACGTTTTGCTGAACTCAACGCTTATTCCTTTCGTGGACATATCGACTTGCTTGCACGTGAAATTGGATAACATTGTTTCTGGTATAGAACTTCTAGTGCTTTCATTCCTTATTATTAGTTCGTAAATTGCGCTGCGCCTTAGTTCTTAGTTTTATATACACTATTTAGTTCTCTTTGGTAATACTGCTCCTTATCTTATTCTTTTTCACTGTACTTATTATTAGTTAAGTTGCGTTAGTTCTTAGTTTTTTTTACATGGTATATTATTGAGATTGCTGCTGCTTGCCTTATGAGAGAGAGCATGCACATCATACTAACTTCTGACCGCTATATTTCGCTTTTGTTTACATCTTATTGTATCTCTGCATCTTGTAACTGCTATATTATTGTAATTGCGATATTATTGTAACTGCTATATTACTTTTTTGCCCTTTAGCCTTTGCTTGGGCATAATAAATTATATCTATCTATCTATCTCTCTGTGAGTATCATTGCTTGTCTATTCTCCTTGCTCCTGCTTCAAGTGAATCTTTTTTCTGCCGTAAGCTGCCTTCGGGGCATTTTGTTGCAGGTATTGGCATGTCTTTTGCTGCTTGTTACGCACAATTGTTATTTTCCTGGTGCTTGCTACCTAATTAAGAGCATTTCTATGGCGAGTGTCATCGTTTGGTCTAACCTAACTCTTGGCTGTTCCTGTGGAAAACGTTGATCTCAGCTGCGCATGCGCCCGTCGTTGCCGATCTACTCTATCTTCACGCTATTTTCTGAGCACGTGCTATCGAGGCGACTGTTGATTGGCGGCTCTGGTTGATCTCTGCGACATCCTGTGCGATCTATACGCAACACGGTGCTCGATGTGAACTGACTTTTATTTTGATCTCTGATTGGCTACTTTTGATCTGCGTTATCTCATTGCATTGAGTGACGTGCCAAGTGTCTTTCACTTTTTGATCTATTACACGACTGATAACTCATGCTGCGTACGTGTGCCAGGTGTACTAAATCAATAGCTGGTCTATCTGTGTCGTGCGTGGAGTGCAAACGCGTTTTTCACCCGGGTTGCGTCAAGGCATACCTTATCACTAAATCTGCTAGTAACTGCTGCAGAGCTTGTTTGTCAGTCATGCCGCTTACGCCTAAGGATCCTCAGATATCTCGATCTGCCGATCACCACAGCTCTGCTTCTCCGAGCGCGGGGGCTGTTGCCCCTTCTGGTGCCCAATCGGAATCTATTGATGCATTGCTTCAGTTGATTCTGTCCAAACTCGATGAATTTGACAAGAAATTTACTGCCTGGTTTGACAGGTCTGACAAGAGAATTACTGCCTTTATCGACCAACAAGAGTCAGTAAACACGGATTTTGCGCGAAAACTTGATCAAATACCTGAGCTCCTGAAAATCATTACAAATTACGGCGAGAGAATCGCGGCGTTAGAGGCTCAGAATGCTAAATTGGAGCAAGATAATGTTAAGCTTATTCGTGAGATTCATGACTCGAAGTCTGCTCAGTCTTTTCAGGGAACTCATGGTGGAAATGAGTTGATCATATCTGGTCTACCATCGGCATTATCCGTTGCTCCATCTGAGCTCACCAAGAATGTGCTAGAGGCTTTAGAAGTCCCAGACTTATCATGCCATATTCTCGGCGTTAGAGCTGTTAAGAAAGCGTTGTCAGTGACTTCCACAGTTGCTGCATCTTCTAGCTCGATCATTGTCACCTTGGCCTCGAGTGCCGTTCGCGATCTTGTTATTTCCAAAAAGCGGGCAAAGGGTGTACTTAAACAAAAAGACGTATGCGGTGGTAACTCAGATTGTAACATTTATGTCAATGAGTTGTTATCCAAGAGCACATATGATATATTACAACGGGCTAAGAGTATTGCTAAGGAGAGGTCGTATAAGTATGTCTGGGTAACGAACGGCCAGATATGTGCTAAATATTCCGATGGTGAACCTGTTATCCATATTGATTCCGATACTGATCTTGTTAAGCTCGTTTATCGTTCGGCATAATGCAACATGTAAATTTTCTTATTTGTATTGCTCAAATTTAACGCTAATTCCCTTTGTGGACATATCGACTTGCTTGCGCATGGAATTGGATAACATCAGTTTTCAGTTTTTGCTATAGGGCTTAGTGCTTTCTTACCTTGTTATTAGTTTGTAGATTGCGATGTGCTTCAGTTCTTAATTTTATATACACTATTTAGTTCGCTTAGTATTACTTGCTTCTTATCATATTCTATTTTCATTGTACTTATTATTAGTTAAGTTGCGCTAGTTCTTAGTTTTTATAGTGTATATTATTGAAATTGGTTATATTTTATTGCACCGTACTCTACATCCTGTCAATTGTTTTTATGCAGGATCATTGGTTGCTCGTCTTATGAGAGAGAGCATGCTCATGCTTTGTATTTACAGTACTGTACTTCTATCAAACTCACATCAACTTCTGTCTTTTATATTTTTATATATATATATTTTTTGTATTATTCATCACTTGCCTAAAGTCTTTCGACTATGGCATAATAAAAAGCAATCAATCAATCAATCCCTCTCTCTCTCTCCCTCTCTCTCTCTCCCTCTCTCTATCTCCCTCTCTCTCTCTCCCTCCCTCTCTCTCTCTCTCTCTCTCTCCCTCTACCCCTACTTTATGTATAATTCTTTGAAATTCAATCAATTATTTCCCAAAAAATTGGAAAAATTATAAAAACCGGTTTCCAAAAAGATCAGTAACAAAAACTATACACATCATGGCGCTCCCCGGAAAATTCTACCCCTACTTCATATACAATTTTTTAAGATTCGGTCAATTAATTCCCGAAAAATTGAAAAAATTTCGGTACCGGCTTTCAAAAAGATCGGTAACGAAAAATTATACACTTTATAGCACTCCCTGGAAAATTCTACCCCTGTTTAATCTATAATTCTTTGAGATTCGGTCAATTATTTCCCGAAAAATTAGAAAAATTAGAAAAACCGGTTTCCAGAAAATCGATAACAAAAAACTATACACATAGTGGCACTCCCCGGAAAATTCTACCCCTATTTCATATACTTCTGGTAAAAATTCGGTTTAGGGGTTTGAGATTCGGTCAATTATTTCTCGAAAAATTAGAGAAATTAAAAAAACCGGTTTCCAGAAAATCGGTAACGAAAAACTATACACATAGTGGCACTCCCCGGAAAATTCTACCCCTATTTCATATACTTTTGGTGAAAATTCGATTCAGGAGTTTGGGCTGGGCGTTGATGAGTGAGTGAGTGAGTCAGTGAGTCAGTCAGGACATCTTCCTTTATATATATAGATTTTGTAAACTTTTATTCATTTCATAACATGTCTGCATTCTGAGCAACATATGAGCCCGCATCTGTGTCTATTCTTGCTATCATGTTTTTAATAAACGTGAGTACAATATGTACTCAGAACGAACACATTTTGCTATCTGGGATATCACTACAATAATATTATTCATGTTACTACAACATACTTTTTGCATACACAATATATTTTTCGTTAATGCGACTATTTTTTTGTAGTTTATCCAACGATTTACTACAAAGTACAAATTATACATATTTTTTTTAGTTTATATAACTTATTTATTGATCAGTGTGCCTTTGTCACCCGTGGGCTGCTGACATGCTTTTCCCACACATACTACGTCTTTTACATATGACGCGCAAACTTGTAAGTTATTTAAATTTGTCAATTTATATTTTATACTTTTCTTTTTATATTTTTTTTTATCTAATTTTAGTTCTTGACTTTTGGATTGTTGGCACAATGCCAGGACTGAATTGTTTGTAAGAGATAGAACACTTGATAAGGACCGAAAGTGACGGTCGAAACGTCGTGAGATAATAAAACTTCTATATTGCCAGTCAGCGTCGATTATTACTACTCCTTTTTATTTTATTCACTGGCGAAGAAAAGGTTTCTTTATTGGTTATTTATTATTGTTATTACAACTTTATGATACATAGTTGTCCACAAATTTCTAGTTGCTGGTACGACTTTTTTCTCTGAGTGTAGAGAAAACCTTTCTCTACATTTTCATAGCAGGAACGATCCTTTATACTGTATAGTTTCTTTGTAATAAGTAAAATACGAACATGCTGCATTGTAGCCAGCTTGCCCCGATAGTAGGGTAAGTTGGCTGTACGACAAAAGTCTATGTTAAATTAATGAAAACGTAATAGAAATACAAAACGCATAGCAGATGTACTTCTTGATAAAGATGTATATCTTTTAAAGTTATTTTGTAATAATTAAATAGCAAAATGCTGTTGCAGAAAATTGTAAACTATTTTAGATGTAGCTTTCTTCGATATAAAAATATTAAATATAAATTAGCCCGTTTTCCTTTACGTGTGGATGTCCAACAGAGCCTCAACTTTCTAATTTAAATATAAATATGTATATCTAGCTTCTATCAGCATTGTAAGTAGCAAATCACATATTCACACACGTCTCACACTCGCGGCAACAGCAAGTCAAGCTAAACGTACCTTAATATAAGTCAACATATCCCATCTTTACATATGTTTGATTTCAGTCATTTTATTACAATAAATTACTGTTGTTACTCAAAATAGCATAGTCGAATATAGTAACAGAAACTTTTCTTTTAAGGGCCCTGGATATCCATGTCAGCCATCTTGAATTGAAACGATAAAATATGGACAATTCTTACGGAAGATCTCAAATAAGAAGGAGTCACCGTACGATTGAATATAAGTGCTCAAATGAAAGATGAAAGCATATTGTATGTTTACCTGCTTATTAATTTGCTGGTCCTAATATAGAAATTGTAGTAACAGTCCAATGAAAAATTGACAGCTGATGCGGTCGGCGTAGCACTGTTCTGGAAAACGGTTTATGGCACTTTATTGGATTATTATTTGAGGCAAATGGACAGCACATTGACATAACCAACAAACTGAAGCTCAATAATGCACAATTTTTAGTACGATTAATGAGTTATTTTACCAATGAGATCTTTCGCAAGACAATTGTCCACTTTTTGACGTGTTTTCCGCCGCGAGCCACTCGAGAGTCGACTGGTGGGGCACACTCACACAAGAGAAAGAACGTATCTGAGTGCACAGGTACGTGCTTTCTTTTGTGTGCGTTTCCCCCACGAGCCGACTCTCGAGTGACTCGCGGCTTAAATCTACCAGCTGTGTATCAAGCTACGAAGCTTCCTCCAGTAGATGTCGTGTCACTCGACCGCTGTATTTTCCGAGACTATCCAGGGGCCTTAACTAACAATAATACTTTGATTTACTGTTAAGGGCAGGTGACTACGAATCAATTACACAAAGGATGTACGAGAAATACGCGATGGTTTTAATCAGAGAAAAGGCCACAATACAACGTCGAACCAGTCGAAAGTAAGAGGATGTAAGAACGCAAGAGACAAAAGAGGGGAACGTGGACGGGCAGGGTGCCAAACTGTTAAACTGTAAATTTGTGGCGTTGGTGACTTGCTTAGAAAGATTGTGATTGTTCGGCAAAGACAATAATCCCTAACACTCCCGCTTTGGCTTTGCCGCTGCTATCCCCGTCCTCTCTCGTCTTCTTCTCCAAGAGGATGTTTGGCATGGACTCCCAGCGCCTCCCGAAGGTGTTGACATTGCTGTCGTGGAAGTGGCTTGGTCAAAATATCCGCGTGCTGTTCCTTTGATGCAACATACTCCAATGTGTACTGTTTTTCTTCATATCGTTCCCGCACATAATGAAATCGAACGTCGATATGTTTGACCTTCTTATGGAATACGGGATTCTTGATGAGACTTATGGCGCTCTGGTTGTCCATGATCAATGTTGTTGGAACGTCCTTGACATTCAAAAGCTCTTTGACGAGGCTTTTCATCCACATAATCTCCTTCGCAGTCTGACATGCCGCCATGTACTCCGCGTCCGTAGTGGATATCGCGACGACCTGCTGCCTCTGCGAGTTCCATGAGATGGTGTTTGATGCGAGTTTTAGAATGTACCCCGTCGTTGATCTCCGTGTTTCTAAGTTTCCAGCGTAATCTGCGTCGCTATATGCTAGTAATTCTTTCTTCTGTCAGCATTTGAATTGAAGTCCGTAGTTTGTTGTACCTTTGAGATACTTCAAAATACTTTTGACAGCTTTCCAATGTATCGTTAAAGGCTTCTCCAGGTATCGGCTAACTTGATTCACCGCGTACACAATATCTGGCCTTGTTGCCACTGCCAAATACATAAGGCTTCCCACTGCTTCACGATACGGTGCTGTTGTGACATCATTTTGGTCTCCCGCTTGCGCCGGTGAGTATAGTTCTTGGTGTGGATCTGCTGGGATCGCTACTGGATTTTCGTCTTCCATTCTGAATCGTTCTAGTATCCTTTTTGCATATGTTTCCTGATGTAGAAAAATTGATCCGTCGATTCCTCGTTCGATATGCATGTTCAAGAAAAGATTTGCCTCGTTGTACGTTATTTCGAACTCCTTTTTAAGCTCGCTAAGAAGTTTGTCGATCAAAGATTCATCCCTCGCTGCAATCAGTCCGTTGTCTATGTAGATTGCCAAAATCAGTTTTTGGTCTTGGCTCGTGAATACACACGGGTCTGCGCTTGTTGCCTTCAACTTGAACTTTTTCAAAAATTTAGTAAAGCGCTTGTTCCAATTGCGTGAAGCCTGCCTCAGTCCATACAAACTGCGTTTCAGCCTGCAGACTCTTCCACTTCTGTCGTTGTATCCTTCCGGTTGCTCCATGTAAATTATTTCCTCGATTTCACCGTAAAGGAAGGCAGTTTTTACATCAAATTGCTTTAACTGCATGTGCTCGGACGAAGCCACGGCAAGGGTAGCTCGGATCGAATCGAATCGAACTACGGAGCTGAAGGTTTCTTGGTAGTCAATTCCCTCCCGCTGCTTGAATCCACGCGCGACTAGCTCGCTTTGTATCGTCGGACGTCGCCGTTGGCATCCTTCTTTAGCTTATACGTCCATTTGCAATCTATGACTCTTGAATCCTTTGGCGCTTCTACAAGCTCCCACACTTGGTTCTTTGTTAGTGATTCGATCTCCTCGTTCATTGCTGCCCGCTATTTCGCTGCTTCTTCGCTCCTGATAGCTTCTTGATAGGAGAGAGGTTCTTGGCTCGTGGCTAGGAAAGGATTATTCACGTTGGCAAGTTGATATCTTGTTGGTGCTTTCAGAGTCGTTCTGTCTCTGAGTTGATATCCTCTGTCCGGTGATTGATCTTGATCGTTGTCGGGGTTTACTTCTCCCACTGCGTCCTCAAATTCGACAAGCTCGCCATCTGATTTAGATGCATCTTCATTCCTTTGTATCTCGGGTTCCTATTCCTTGTCGCTTATCGTCGATTTGGTTTCGGAGTCGGAGTCCTCATTTTCGTTCAGATTTTGTTTTTCGTTGAACCATATCTCGTCATCTTCACGTTTTCCAGGTGCAACAGCCCGATTAATTCTTCCTGAGCAACATCCCTCACCGTCTCGATTTTGTTGTTGTCGGGAAACCATACGCGAAATCCTTTAATCTCGTCGCCATGTTCAACAAAGTATCCCTTTTTCGCTTTAGTGTCCAATGCTCGACGTTTCTCTTTCGGCACGTGGACGTAGACCTCTTCAACAAAAACATGTAGATGTTTTATTTCCGGTTTCCGTTGAAACCAGAGTTCCCATGACGTGACTCCTTTGACGCTGCTCGTCCCAGTGTGATTCATCACGCTGTGTTTATAGCTTCCGCCCAAAATATCGCACTAAAACCACCGTCCAGCATAAGTGTGCGCCGCTTCCTTTAGGGTGCGATTGTCTCTTTCCGCAGAACCATTTTGTTCGGGAGTGTATTTCACCGTCCGCTGATGCCTCATTCCGAGCTTATCTGTTATTGCTTTCATCTCGCTGTTAACGAATTCAAGGCCGTTGTCCGTTCGAAGAATCCGTACTCCTCTTGGGCAGTGTTTCTCAGCCATTTTGAGAAACTTTTCCACATAGCTCGCCGTCTTTGCCTTGCTTTCGATAAAATAAACCACTCTAAAGTGCGAGTAGTCGTCCTTAAGCAGAAGATAATAACTCGAACCTCCAAGAGATTTAGTAGGCATGGAACCACAGAGGTCCGCATGTATTATTTCACCAATGCTTGCTGTTGTTGTGTCACTTTCTGGAAAGCTGAGTCGGTGCATCTTCCCTACGGTGCATCTTCCCTACGGTGCACGCTTCACAAAAGTGATCTATTTTATCTTTAACCGGTATTTGGAATCTGTTAAGGATCTGTTTTACGTGCCTGTAGTTTTGATGGGCTAGTCTCTCATGCCAATCCTTAAGCGAAACTGTTGAGGTTACGTGAGCTTGTTGTGATTCCTGTATTGATTGCTTCAGCTCAACGTTCTCGAATTGCATGATGTACAGTTTCCCTCTGCGCAAGCCCCTGACGACGACTTTCCTATTTTTAGTCAACTCACACGTAGAAACCGTAGACTGCATCTTAAGACCTTTATCCAATGCGGCTCCCAATGAGAATAGGTTATATTTCAATTTTGGCACGTACAGCACGTCGACCAGATGATTTTCGTTCCAGTTCTCTCCATCGAACATGGTGATGTTGATACTTCCCCTTCCGTGAGCCTCAATGCAGCCACCGTCGCCAATGTGCACAGGAGAAGGAGAATCAAAATCCTCGTACGTGGTGTACCAATCTCTTCGGCTGGTCATATGGTCGCTGGCTCCAGAGTCCAATATCCAATCTGTAACTTTTACATTTTGTGTAACTTCTAATGAAAGGGCATCACATACTAACCCTTCGCCGTGCAGTTTATTCTTCGATGTGCTGTCGTCTTTCTTCGGGTCCTTCTTCGGCCTTTGTTCATCATCGCCTTTTCTCTGCGAGCACTCTCTGGCCCAATGCCCGGGTTCTCCACACACGTAACATTTTCCGGGTTTTGACGTGTTTCTTGGCTTGCCATTTCTGCCTCGCCTTGATTTCCCTCGCTGCGCATTTGATGAGAGAGCGTTTCC
Source organism: Temnothorax nylanderi (assembly GCF_030848795.1). Classification (NCBI taxonomy): domain Eukaryota; kingdom Metazoa; phylum Arthropoda; class Insecta; order Hymenoptera; family Formicidae; genus Temnothorax; species Temnothorax nylanderi. The sequence goes on from NW_027249823.1 coordinate 53,836, forward strand.
GTTTTTATCCTCTCGTGACGTATGTCTCGACTCTCCGGTTATGAGCCTCGCTTTAAGGTTCTCCAAGGTGCGTTCTTCTGCTGATGTCGATTCCCACGCGCTGACAAGGTGTCGATAACCTGCGGGTAAGGTCATGAGAATTTTAGTAATAATCATTGAGTCTGCGATTTCACCCATCAGTTTCAATCTGTGCGCTATATCCTCTAGTTTGGCGATGTGCGTAGCGATGTCGTCCGAGTTCTTTTTAGATGCGTTGTACCACTCTCGTTGAAGCATGTGCACGCTTAAATTGCTTCTGACTTCTGTTCGTAGATCGAGGTTAGTTTCAGCCACATTTCAGCTGCCGTCGTGCAGTTAATTATGTGAAGCGTTGGTTGGTCTCCTACCGTCGTCACGATCACCTTTTGAGCTATTGCGTCAGTTTTGATCCATGCTGCAAGATTCCTCGTATATGCTGCACGCGCTGCGGCATCCGCTGTATCGCCCGGGTTTACCGGCTTTTCCTCTGTTCCTAGCGCGACGTCCAATGCTCCATGTGAATTGAGGATTACTCTAATCTGGAACTTCCAGACACTCCAATTCTCAATATTTTTGAGTTTAGCTACTCTCAGAAGTTCGCTTTCCATTTATTTTTGATTATTATATTCCACTGTTGCACGAGGGCGGGAAATAACCTCAAAAAAGATCGGCTCGATTTATTCTCACTTCGATGATCCGCCTTTTCTTTAAAAATATCTCTCATATGATTCGCCTGGGCCCATAACCTGTTAAGGGCAGGTGACTACGAATCAATTACACAAAGGATGTACAAAAAATACTCGATGGTTTTAATCAGAGAAAAGGCCACAATACAACGTCGAACCAGTCGAATGTAAGAGAATGTAAAAACGCAAGAGATAAAAGAGGGGAACGCTGACAGGCAGGGTGCCAAACTGTTAAACTGTAAATTTGTGGCGTTGGTGACTTGCTTAGAGAGATTGTGATTGGTCGGCAAAGACAATAATCCCTAACATTTACTTCTCAAGCTGAAGAACATTAATACGATATTTTGAAACGCTCAAAAATTTACTTGCCACCTCTTGAATCAGAGTTTTCTTTTTTTTTTATTGTAATACTTGTTTGATTTAAATAAAACTTTGGGAAAAGTACCTATGTCATAAAAGAGATATTTTGGGTCTGTTTTCTGTTGCTGAACTGGCTGCACTAGTTCAGAGTTTATCTTTTTCCTTCCAATGTCACAATGTGGAGTAACAAAGATAAACTAGCACAACCAGTTCAGCAATAGAAAACAGACCCTTTGTGATAACTTTTCCATTGTTTCTTTCCATAAATACATAAACGGAACGCATTGCCAATCTGCCCCTTGTGCCAACGAGCCCCAATCTTCCCTAAGTTAGAGTGAGACAAGTATATTTTGTTTCACTTTAACTTATTGCACTGTGTACCAGTTCAGGAATTTCTTCGAAAAAGAATAGATGCCATAGATGGTATAGTATAGATGCATAAAGCTTCTAGAACCTTCTCACGCATGTCTCAAATACGTCATAAACACGTTCAAAAGACGTAAAAAGTAGGAATTTTAAAATTTCTTTATTATTAAAAAAACGTTTCTATAATAGTTTCTTAAACGTTATTTTATCGGAAAAGAAACGTTCCATCAAACGTTTTTTGAATGGACATTTTTACTCATGAGAAACGTTTCTAGAAATCGGTTATAAAATGTTTCGGAAAAACGCTTATAAAACATTTTTGAAACGTGTATGTGCTACCTTATCGATCGGTTAAATAACTACCTTTCACTGTAAAAATGAAACGTTTTTAAACGTTTCCTGACAACTTGCAATCATCATAACATATTGTTTTTGCTATTGTCGCTCGATCTATTTTCCTACAATTTTTTTCAAATTTAACAAGAATGAGACACAACTTTTTTATTTAAAAGTTGCATATATGCGAGATTGACCGATGTACTACACGAGAAATAAATTTTTTTGTCGTAAATCGCGACAGCCGAAGATATATATTCTATCATGTTTCTAATAAAAGGGGTCCCTGATTTAAAAATTCATGATTCAATAAAACTGGAGATATATGAAAAACGTCTTAAGAAATAATGCGTCATTTTTGGCGCATAAACGATGAACTTTTGCAAATACAAAGTTGTTTATTATTGCTGTTGCAAAAGATATTTGTAACCTTATAATAAATGTTAGTTAACGTTTCACTTTAAGAATATGGCCGGTTATTCATAATCAGATCTTATATATAAGATCGTCTTAAATTTATCTTTTGATACTCCGTAGCCAATAAAACGAGTCGTTCAGCATCTAAAGATAAACTTAAGACGATCTTAAATATAAGATCTGACTATGAATACCGGCCTGTTACCTTTTATCGAAACTTGTATCTTTATATGTTTACCACGTCCTGTTTCTTTAAAAACCCAGAGACATTTGACGCGTTAATCGATACGGTGTCTTCGCGCACTTCGTGACACCGAGAATATGAAATAATAATACGAGGTATCTTCAAAGCTTTAAAACATACAGAGATATTATTACAAATTCTATTTATTCGTGCGGTTTTTTCTAGCTAAGGCGTGTATTTTATATTGATGTCGCTGCCATACGGCGCACCTTTAAGTATCCCATAGAACGAGCTTTTAACGGAATACTAAAGAAGCTTTTGAGGAAGAGAAAGAGAGAGAGAGAGAGAGAGAGAGAGAGAGAGAAAGAGACCGGGTGAGAAAGATACTGCTCTAGCGAGACGAATATATTTACGGATTCCTATTCTGTATAATACACACAAAGCCATGGATTTCTTTGACACGCGGTATTTCAAAATTAACAAGTTCTTCCTATCTTTCACCGGCCTGTGGCCGTATCAAAAACCTTTTATGAAACTTTTAACTCGGTCGTTCGCTATATTTGGCTTTACGACAATGTTAATGCCGCAGGTAATTCGCTGAATAACAGTGATATTAGAGTTAACGAATCTAAAGAGAACAAAAATATAAATCAAGTTCTAAAAGTTCAACATATACTAATTCAAATAATTGTCATGCCCTTTCTGTGTCACAGAAGCAATCGTCTACCGCGAGTTTACGCTTAAATCCGAGTATTTGTGAAATATAATTACAATGCGCCATAAATTCATTATTAATTACCAGATTGCATATATACTCAGGCAAGCGGATGATCTGGATAACACGTTCGAACTGATGCCACTTCTAACTGGCACAGTGATATGTATTACAAGAATCATCAGTATAACACGCAATTCCGGAATGGTAAGCATGATCGTCGCATTAGATCGGCTTATTTTAAATGAGCGTTGCTTCAGTTTAAGGCGCTTCTACAACATATGCAGGACGACTGGAACAATCTACTGACGGATGAAGAAACGCAAATTTTAACGTTTTATGCTGAAAAGAGTCGAAAGCTTACGTTGGCGTATTCAAGTACGAATTCACTGGCAAATGTCGCTTAAGGATTATCGTCAGATAGTTTGATATCCTTGCTGAATTACAATAAAAAGAAACATATATTTTAAAAATATGTATCTTATATATGCAAAAATGAAAGAAAAACTTGGATATAAATATATGATAAATATATCGCAAATATATAATCGCTAGCTTCAGTAAATTTATAGTTACTAATAGAAATAGTTATTTATCTAATTGCTTTGTGCATCTTCTTATTTAGAAAGAAAAGGAAAGGATTGTAATTTATTCCTCTTTTCCTATTTAGTTTGCATATGCGGATTTATATTCTGCTTCGCTTCGTTACCTCTTGCTGGACCTATATTGGACATAATCTCACCCCTGAATGAAACAAGACCGAGAAAATTGCCACAGCTTGCGGATTTTATCGTTCTCGATCAGGAAAAGCATTATTACACGCTTTTGCTGATCTTATATCTCGATTACATTTTGTGTGTTTCGGTCGTAATAGCTACCGATACTTTGTACGTTTTCCTGGTGGAGCATATTTGTGGAATGTATGACATACTGTGGTGAGGATTGATTGATATCAATCTGATTAAAATGCAGTTAATTAATATAATTTAGTTAATATAATCATACGCGGAGAAAAAAAATTTACTGATATATATGTAGTTTAACTGTTGCAGCACTTTTCGTTAATAGTTATTATATTGATAGCAGAAAGATTCATTAAAAAGATTAATTTTCTTTACTGAAATAGCTTTATTCTAGTAACAAACTAGTTTTATTTTTTTTTTCTTTCCATTCTCTCTAATTTTGTTAATTCTCATACTGATATTCTACCAGCGACCATTTTGTTGCAACAGTAAAATACATTTGCTCGACTGTTTGTTTTAACAGCAAATTAACATGTTTCTGTAAACAAATTTAAGCAGCAAAATTTTTCTATTTTGCCAACAAAACAAATTTTATTGTAATATCAAACAGTTATCATAGTAAAATTTGTTTGTTCTCACATCAAATATACAATAGATAGTAATAGATTGTTGCGATGGACTTTGCTGCAACAACTAAATTATTTTATATTGTGTAAAATTTACTCGTAAAAAATAAAGGTCGAACTCCTGTTTAGAGGAGGCAGTTTCAATGGCCTTGACCTTGACATATGTTGTCAAGGTTATGATGACCCTGAACAACATTCAAAAGGTTTTAGCCGTCGCTCGTTGTTTATTAAAAAAATTATTATTAATAAATGTAACTGAGAAATATAATTAACAGTTTGCGTCAATGCTAAGGTAAGTAATTTGCTGATATGTGTATAGATAGTACACATGGAGGGGCTACCGCCCTCCCCCTGCGGCAGTAGGGGTGACCCTCGGTTCGCGTGGAAAGTTGAAAACCCGAATCGCACAATAATAGACCTCGTTTTGCCCTGTAAGCAGGGGTGAGGTAGAGTGGGGTGGATCTCGCTTTGCGTGGAGAATACAATGCTGTCCAGAGAACCATCAATACGAAGCGAGGTACACTCTATCCCACCCCTGTTTACAAAGCAAAACGAGGTCTATCATTGTACGGTTTGAATTAGATTAGGTTAGATTAGGTTAGTTTTTTCGGGGTGGTGGTGCAGGGGAAGGGGCAAAGTCCCTCCCCCGCTCACGCATCAAATAAATAATATTTACAATTATAATCATACAATTATGGTTAAAGCAGAGAATACTTTGTATTCATGCTTTCTAACACATAAAATTGTATATGTTACGGGCAAAGTCCGCATGGTGTGCAGTATCGGCATTGCCCGGGCAATGTCAGCATTGCACAACGCGAACTGGGCAAAGTAGTTCTCGGTTCCAAGTTGGACCAGCATGGACAAGCAAAGTCCGCAATGTGATAATAGTTGCTGACATTGCCATCGCTGGATGGGCAGTGTTAACTTTGCCCATATCAAACCGGGCAATGTCCGCTAATAAACTAGCTACTTTGTCCAGTTCGCGTTGTGCAATGCTGACATTGCCCGGGCAATGCGACGCTGCACAACATGCGGACTTTGCCCGTAACATATACTTTTCTATACCAACTATTTTCTACTTTAACAAAAAGACTGTTCAATATTAACGATTCACATGTACTATTTCCACATACATATTAGTTATTTACACCTTTTAGTACTTAAAATAACTGCTATATTTTTCAAAAATTTTTTGTTAATAACTTTAATAAAAAACGAGTGACAGCTAAAACCTTCTGAACCTAGAAGGTTATTCAGGAGGGTGACCTCTATAATATATGTCAAGATCAATGTCATAGGAGCTGCCTCCCCTAAACAAGAGTTTTACCAAAATAAATTATGGGTTAGAAATTGGATATAACAATAGATAGATATATTTATTTTGTAGTAATCGCCTGAGGAATTTAACGGCGCACGATAAATTACAATGGATAGACGGTGATTACATGCATGAGGAAATCGATCGACATATTCGACGTTGTATTCAACTGCATGAAAGAATACTACTGTTGGTGTGACAATTATTTCAAGAATAGTATATCTTTATTTATATATAGGGTGATATATAGGGTATATTAGATTACCCGTTTACCCGATTTTTCCGTAAACTCAAGATGACAGGAATAAGTTGGAGAGAATTAAGTATTAACCTCAAAATCCTAGGATCTTTGCATTGAAAATAAAAAACTACTCTTTGAAAATTAACAAACTCTTTGAAATAAACTAACTTACATTAGACAAAAATAATTTATTTAACACAGAATTCGAAAGTACAGTCTGTCAAGTAAGAGCGTGGTCGGTTAATTCTTCATTGTGTTGCGCCATTTCAGATCATGTGCATGGAGATGGGTTCGGATAGTTTCGTACGATATATCTAAACCTTTTGACTTTAATTTTGCTTGTCCTTGACGCAGTGTTAAAGCAGGATTCCGCGAAAACAGATTTACATAACACAGCTTTGAAGCGCGACGCGTACGCGGCACTCATGCGACGCCTATGCTCTGCTCTGGCAAAATTTTAACGACAACTGAGTTTTTCTTCGTAAAGCATCAAGGAGAAAAGTATCCTCTATCGACTCACGCAAGAATCAGAAATATAGGTTTTACCAACTACGAATTATAGCGACCACGCTCTTAGTAGACAGACTTTGAAGCGCGACGCATCATGACGCCTATGCTTTGCTCTGGCAAAACTTTAACGACAACTGAGCTTTTCTTCGCAAAGCATCAAGGAGAAAAGTATCCTCTATCGGCTCACGAAAGATTTAGGGCGATACCTTTAACCAGCTGTGAGTAAGGCCGACCACGCTCTTACTTGACCGACTGTAAATGGTCCTTTTTTATCCTTTCTATTAGCACAGTTCTCGTGACACCATTCTTCATATTTCTTACACTGAATCCAGTCTTTGGTCGGTATTCATAGTCAGATCTTATATTTAAGACCGTCTTAAGCACAATCTCAAGATGTTATAAACCAACCACTGTGCCGTATTAGCATCTTAAGACATTACTTAAGATATTACTTAAGTTCTTGAAATAAAAACGGACTATGAATACGGGCCTTCGATAGGTAGATGGACGATTAATTGCAATAGACGCAATGTCAGTCCCTGAAACCTTATAGCAATCAACAACTCGACGCAAAGTCATTTTTCCAGACTTTATTTTCCGTATAGCCTCGTTCATTGTTTCTTGAGACCATGATTCATTAGTTAATTTACGATTGTACGTGTAAACTAATACACTTTTGTTGTAATAGCTATAAAATGTCGAAAAATTTCATGATCCGAATCATCCGAAAAAGATGATCCAATTAACCCCGTATGTTGACTTCATACATTCGTTTTCTCCAAACTATCTTAATAATATTATTTAAACTACTTATTTGACTGATTTAGCAAACAATACACTGTAAAAATAATTATAATTTGCATAAGTTTCAATATACCTTTTCGTTACAAAGTCACAAGATTGAGATCGTGATTTTACATTAGCGCCAAAATTTCTTCGTTCATTCACGATCTTTACGCTTCTATCGTCGACTGACACTAAATTACACAATACAGAGCTGCTGTCTATGGTTTCCGGTGCGGGGAAACGGAGGTAATTGGTCCTCTTATAAAAGCGGTATGAAATCCTGAAGTTGGCCGAATCGCGTTTGCAATTGTTGCCGTGTTATTGCGAACGTGATTGGTCGTCTCGATTCAGTCGATTGATTGAGTGTACAAATGTTTTTTGCATAGATGATAACAAATAAAAAACATCACAAGGCGGGCGTGAAGCGCGCGCTATAATCTAGTCCATATCTAAAAAAGGCATTTAAAGTCGATACTCGAATCTATCGAAGTTTATTATTGTCGCTTTTCCGCAATGCCGATTGGTTCTCTCGCTGCACTTACTTCATATGCAGCTGTCATCGTATATTTTGACAGTTGTGTGTATCAAGGAGTTAATAGTGTAATATAGTAATAGCATAATGTTAAAGCTAAATAGCGCGCGTCTGTGGTGTCTAGTCATATCTAAAAAGGCATGTAAAGTCAATACTCGAATCTATCGAAGTTTATTGTTGTCGCTTTTCCGCGATGCCGATTGGTTTACTCGCTGCGCTTACTTCATGACCAGCTGTCATCGTATATTTTGACAGTTGTGTGTATCAAGAGTTAATGTAATAGTAATAGTATAATGTTAAAGGTAAATAGCGCGCGCAAAGCGCGCGTCTGTGATGTCTAGTATGATAAAAACCAATTCATTTGAAATAAAACACTAACAAAAACTCTTAATTCGCCTCGGTCTACCCTATCTGATGAATCAAGTGAGGGTATTTCCAATTTCCGGAACTGATCGAAAGTAGTGACAACTTAGGTCAACTTTGAATGGGAACATATATCGTGTATCATTGGATAGAGCTTGAAAAAAGAAATATCTTTTATTTAAAGATAATCCTAGTATCTCCAGCCGTTGCGTTGAGGAGAAACGATTGAAAATTAAAAGGTAATGGTGTCTAAATAATAACACGTACAAAGTTTCGTATTTGAAAAAAAAGAAACAGCTTTTATTAGACTCGAAGTGTTCAAAGTCTTCCGTCTTAATTCAAACAAAAATTTTATCTCTGATGTTATCTGTATCTTGGAAGACTTCTGCGTCACTCAGCGATTGGCATGCTTCCAGAATACACTCTTTCATGCACTCTTTTTTCATTGGACGTTGCTGGTAAATAATGTTTTTTTATTTATCCTAAAAAATAATCCATAGGTGTCAAATCAGGGGATCGGACCGGCCAAGCTGCAGGATCTCCTCTATCAATCAATCTATCTTTCAGGAAAACGCCGATTTATCAAAGAGTAATGAGATAGACAGCCATCTTACTGTTGCATTCAAATGGTACTTTGAACATTTGTAGAATTTAATAAAAGATTTCTTTTTTCGAATACGAAACTTTGTTTATTATTTCGACAACATCACCAATTTTTCAGTCGTTTCTCCTCAACGGTTGAAGCTCAGGGATGGCAGGGCCAGTATGGTCAGTATGGTACATAACATACGTGAGATTTTTTAACATATGGCGTACCATATGTGAATTTTAGGTTGACATTTTTTTTAAAGATAAAATTTAAAAAATAAATAAAGACAAATTTTCGACAAATTAAGGGTTTGCTTAAAGAAGCTGGATTTGGATGAGTTGATTATGATGAATTTATCTCGACGAATTCGAAATGTATACTGCAACATTTGCACTTTTGCACTAATTCCAAATATTAATCTTTAAGTATTTCACCTCATCTTTAACTAAAGTTTATTTGAAACGTTAAATATATTTAAAGAATATATATAAATATATATAATATATATATTTTTATTATCTCCCAGTGTATTTACAATCTGTCAAAGACATTAAGTAAATCAAGTAAAGTATATACAAGAGCGTGTAAACACATTCCCAGTGGAATATGCCCCTTACATTCACAATTAGAGTGTTATGTTTCTGTCTACTGGTTTCATGTGAGATAAATTAACAAATTGAATTTAATGTTTAGTGACCAATTTAAATAAATCTATTAACAGAGTCTAATGGTTTGTGACGTTTTAATCTTCTCATATCCGTTCTTTCCGATAACAGCCTTGTTGCTAGTTGGTTTGGGTGAGAGTCCAGTCTCAGAACGTACTTCCCAGTATGAGCTGCTATTGTTTGCTTTACTGTTTTGATATTTAGATCTCTTCGTATAATTTTATTAGTTACATCCCATAGTACATCTACTATTATTCTTAGGACTTTAGCTTGGAACCTTTTTAGTATCTCGATGTTGGAATTTGAGGCTGATCCCCAGAGTTGGATACTATATGTCCATATTGGAGTTATGATGGCTTTATAAAGTAAGACTTTATTGTATAACGAGAGCCTAGACTTACGGTCAAATAGCCAGTACATTTTTCTGAGTTTATAGCCTAATTGCTTTCTTTTATTCCATATATGGGTTTTCCATGTCATCCTACGATCAAGATGTATTCCTAAGTATTTTGCAGTTTCAGCCCTTAGGAAAATTTACTTAAAAAAACTTAAAATAAACTAGAAAGTTTACCAAAGAAATTACTATTGATAAACTATTGATAAACTAGAAGTGATTTCGAACCAAACTTTAAGTATTTCTATAATATACTTTAAAGGTTACTTTAAGTTAACTCATGCAATTACTATTAATCACCCCAAAAAAAATATTCTGTCATTTAGTGGCTCCCGCTTGATTTTAGAGGATTTTCCTCTGAAATACGGTCTCAAGAAGATATTTTAAAATCTAGAGGAATATCCTCTAACCATGAGACACTAGACTTAAGATTACAGTCCTCTTAATACTAGAGGACACTGATTTCCGATATTCACCTTGAATAAAAAAAAATTATTTATTTCGAAATTTTATTACTATTTTATAACTAAATTTGTTTCTTAAGATGCAGTCTATGATTATAAATATTTTCTCGTATTTGAAAAACACACTTACCTTGGTGGGATTCGAACTCGGGACCTCTGGATCGTGAGCCAACTGCCTTACGTGGTAGACTACTTCTTAATTTGATGTAAGTGTTATATATAGTCTACATATGTCATAACCAGCGCTAATATATAATTTTCCAAAAATCATCTTAAGAAACAAATTCAGTTTAAAAAGAGTAATAAAATTTTGAATTGGGTATATGATATAATATTTCTTAATGTCTCGTGTGGTGCAAGTGTGGTGAAAAAGGGAACTTGTCTTTTTAAGTATACTGTTGAAACAACACGCATAAGTTAAAATCAGCTTTAAGTATTACCTTTATAAAAAGTAAAGTTAAAGTATATTTATAAGTATTACGTTTGTTAAAAGTAAATTTAAAGTATATTTGCGACTTGCTTATAAAGTTTTTATTGAGGTTAATAACTTAAAGAAAACTTTACGCTCGGCTGTCAGTATACTATTAGTCTACTATTATACTCTTAGTATACTATTATTACGGCTAGTATACTTTATAATACTTTATAATACTTTAAATAACTTTAAAAAACTTTAAGTAAATTTTCCTAAGGGAGCTTTCGGTATTTCTGCGTCGTTCATCTTTACTGGGGGGCATGTTTCTTTATTTAACGTGAACGTAACGTGCTACGATTTTTGTTCGTTATAGGCTTAATACGCCAAGTTTTGTACCATTCTTGCAATTTATCAATGTTTTCTTGCAAGTTCTTTGATGCGATTTTTGGATCTTTATGAGTAGCCAGTATGATTGTGTCGTCAGCAAAGGTTCCTATTGTTACTTGCTGTGTTGTTGGAAGGTCAGCAGTGAATAAAAGGTACAATAGTAAACCAAGTACACTTCTCTGCGGGACGCCGGATTTGATGCTCTGCAATTCCGAGAGTTCATCCAGGTACCTTATCTGAAAATGTCTGTTAGTCAGGTATGATTTTAATATGAGGTAGAAACTATGAGGTAAATACTTCTTAATTTTGTATAATAGCCCTGAATGCCAGACTTTGTCAAAAGCTTGTGTTATGTCCAATAATACCACAGAACAGTATCTACTTTTTTTCTTCCAAAGCCTTGTTAATTTTCCTTACCACTCTGTGCACTTGCTCAGTTGTACCATGTTGTTCTCGGAAACCAAACTGATGTTCAGGAATAACTTCCTTAATGTTTATTGCTGCTTTAATTTTTTTTAATATAAGTTTTTCTAGTACTTTTGACAATATAGGCTACAGGCTGATGGGTCTATATGAGGAGACTGTTTCGGGGTCTTTTCCTGGCTTTGGGACTAAGATAATTTTGTGCGACTTTCCATTGATTCGGAAAATAGTTCAGTCTCAGTATAGCGTTGTATATTATTGTTATATGTCTTATTATCTTATGAGGAAGTCCCTTTAATAATTTCCCAGTTATCAGGTCGTGACCTGGTGCCTTGTTTGCTTTTAGCTCTTTTTGTATTATTTTTAGAAACTCGTTTGTTTTTATTTTTTAGATCGGCATTTCCATCAGTAAGGGTGCTTCCAGATGATTTAAGATTTCCTTTTCTTGTTCTTCCGATGACTCTTGGAAGTGTGGTCAAAAACTTTTTTAAAATGAGCCTCAAATAATTTAATTTTATCCTTATTAGTTCTAGCCCATTTACCGTTACATTGTCGGATAGGGGGTATTGCTTGGATTGGACCTTTTTTAATTTTCCTTGTAAGTTTCCACAGGGAATAGTCTGTTGCTTCTGTAGGTGTTAGTTTCTCGAGATGAAATTCTCCAATTTCTTTATTTTGCTCACTGCTTATTAATTCTTTTAATTGTTTTGTCGCTTGATTTAGTTTTGTCTTGTCGTATAGAGACCTTGTTTTTTGCCAAATCCTTCTTAATTTCCTTTTCTCAGCGATTTTGGCTTTAACGCTAGTTGGACAGTGCATTATAGTTTCCTTGTCTTGATCTGCTGGAGTTGATTCCCAGGCCGCTTTTTGCATTGTTTTATTTAATATATCTATTGCCGTTTCTATATCCTCGTGGGTTTCAAGTGGGATCTTGTAGTTTATTTCTTCATTGAGCAATTCTCTAAAGTAGTTCCAATTCGTTTTTGTGTTATATAAAGTTAATGGTTTTTCTTTTTTTTTATTATTGCTGCATTGAGTGTTACTATTATCGGTGAAAGGTCAGAAGTCAGATCATAACATGATTTCGCCTTGAAATAGTGGTCCGATATATAAATATAATATATAATAATATAAATAAATATATTAAATATAATATATATAAATGTAGGTATTTAAATATATTTAAAAAGTTTGCATAAATAAAATTGTTATTTTTATCGTGTTTATGGCAAAAAGATTGAAGCGCGCCTGCCTACGCCCCTCCCTCTAGACGGTCACCATACATGGGGATTTTCTGTTCTGCCGCCCCTGTTGAAGATACTGCGATGTTCAAATAAATATGTTTCTTTTTCTAAGCTCTAACCAACAATATCCCACACGACATATGTTCCCATTTGAGATTTCAAAGTTGACGCCAGTTGCCCTACTTCCGGTCAAGTCCAGAAAACGGAAATACCCTCATTCGATTCTTCGGATAGGATTTGGGGCTAATTAACACTTTTCTCTAATTTTCTGCCACCTCACGTTTACGGAAAAATCGGGTAGGACGGGTCTGATATACCCTGTATATCTATTTTTACATATTTATATTTATATTTAAGCATGACCTATGTGAACTTAGCACCCGACTTTCATAAAAAATTTGTTTTGTATGTGTATTCGATTACGCTCGGTTTGTACTCGATTGTACAAACAATTCCGAAACAGCACCCGCTTGCGGATTTAAAATATCTCTAAAAATGGCGAAGATAGCTCTTACCCCAATTTTGAAAATTCGGTACAATCACCCCCTTAAGGGTGTAAACAAAACTGGAGATGGTGCAAATGAGTATAAACAATTCCGAAACAGCACCCGCTTGCGAATTTAAAATATCTCTAAAAATGACAAAGTTACCCTTATACGAATTTTCGATATCCCGTTGTTTCACCCCCGTGAGGGTACAAACGAAACGAAAAGCGGTACAAACGAGTACAAACGATGCTTAATCGAATGGCATTTGGAAGATTATTGTATCTCAAAGTGGTGCTGATGATTTTTTACGTTGAAATAACCTGTGGTACAATCGGGTACAAACTGAGCGTAATCGAATGCACATACGAAAATTTTTTTTTATGAAAGTCGGGTGCTAAGTTCACATAGGTTTAAGCATGACTGTATCTATTATTAAAATTTCACTTACATGAGATCTTGATAATGTTTTTCGATTCAGATTCATAGAGATGATGGAATCTACAGTCGCGTTGTTCCTCTTTTTCGAAATTGGATTAGGACTTTTATTGCATACTTCCTCATGCGTAATGGTGAGCATAATAATGTAAAATTGAAACTTAAGTTTAAACAGCAATATAATGTAAATATATTATATTTTTATTATTAATTATTGCTGAAAATGTTTTCAAGCTTAATGATTTTTTGCAGATCATAGTTCGAACGGGATCGTCTGAAATTATGCGATACGTGGCTCTTGGTATAATGCAAAGTTGTCGATTATTTTTTAACAATTGGGCCGGGCAAGAAGTGACCGATCATAGCGTTCAAGTTTCAATAGCAGCGTAAGATAAAGCTATTCAGAATTTACAAGAAATATTCTTTCGTGATATATCTTTTTACAGTTATAACGGAATGTGGTACAATGCGTCCATAAAAGTGCAAAAGTTATTGTTGTTTCTAATCACGCGGGGCCAGAAAGCCTCCCAAGTAACAATCGCCAAGTTATATGTCATCAATCTGAACAATTTCAGTAAGGTATGGACATGAAAATATTGCAATAATGTAGATGAACATTAGCAGCATATCCGTGCATTTTACTGATGGTAAAAAATATTGTGTAAATAATAAATATCGTTTTAAGGTAATGAAAACATCAGTTTCCTATTGCACGGTAATGATCTCGTTGCGCGAATCGTCAAGGGATATATAAATTTCTGAGAAATTTTCCACTCGCATATACTTTCTAGTTTTTCGTATGTCAAGAACTCAGGTGTTAATGTACCTAATATATATATATACGAAAGTATATCACATATCTATAATAAATGCATATCTATAATAAAATGTCGATTTGTATAAATAAATAATAAATTATGCTTGTATTAATACTATCTACATCATAATATTATTATACTGTAATGAATACTGTAAGCGTTGCGGAAACAGTTCGTTCAATTCATTTTATTCACTAAACCTTATATTATGCACCTACACTATATATCAGGTATATATAGCAATACTCCTTATTAAATCTTAAAAACCTTTATTTTTTCAAGCGAGGAGAATACTATCTATTATCAGAATTTCTCTCTATTTAGTTTCTCGAATGTGAAAAAGCTATTTCATCATATATACAGATCTAGTGGAATATTTAAGTAGCTATACACTGAGGTAGAGAGTGGCAACGAGTGATACCTGGCTGCTTTAACGGCAGATACGAATGCGCGAACGTCAAAGCACGAACATGGATGTCTTTGATGCAGAACACTTTAAGATTAATAAATTTTTCCTGTCGTTCTTAGGATTGTGGCCGTATCAAGCGTCGTTTATAAGAACTCTGAAGACATCGTTCTCCGCAATTGGTGTCATAGTTATGTGCGCGCCGGTAAATGTTCGGAGGTACTACTCCATAAAGAACACGGTTCTTGTAATCAACAAAACAAGCTATAAAAAGATATATACACAAGATTTCAAGGAGTGGCTTAATGTTTTGTGGGAGAAAATTAGAAAATATTTGCTCTACATTGACTGGTAAAATGTACGCTTTAAACGAATAATAAGAATGCTTTGTTTGTTGTTCACTTATTTGACTGTTAGCGATGGAAGTGAGTAATACCCTTATGAAAAAGTAGTACTGGTTTTAATACTGGAAAAAGTATTGGTGAAAGTACTAGAGACATAAGTACTCAAAGTACTACTAAATTCGACCATACTGACTTCGTCAGTACTCCTTCCCAGTACTCATCCAATACTCATTCAGTACTCCATTCAGTACTTCCTCTAGTGTACTCCCTCCAGTACTCCCTCCAGTACTTTCTCCAGTACTCCCCCCCCAGTACTCCCCCCAGTACTCCCTCCAGTACGCTCCCCAGTACTCCCTCCAGTACTCCCACCAGTACTCCCTCCAGTACTCCCTCCAGTACTCTTTCAGTACTTATCGAATACTCGTGGGATACTAACGTGTGGTACAGGCGCAGTAGGGGAGAGTGGGCACCCTTGAACCACGTTTTTTCAAATTACATTAAAAATGGTTTTTAATAACTTCATTATAATATAAATGAGACTATTCGATGTTTAATATAATAAACTTTGTTTGTAAATGATTTAAGAAGTAAATTTTCAGAAATATTTTGCAAAAATAATGATATTTCGAAATGCTCCCTTACGGAAAGAAACTACAGCGGATTACAGAAAATTATATTACAGGAACTACATAAAAGTATTACACAAAATTACAGACTGAAGTATTGTAATATACTGTAATATTTTCGTACTATACGCTCGGATTACAGGAAAATATTACAGGATTACAGGACTACAAGATTGCAGTCCTCTTAATACTAGAGGACACTGATTTCCGATATTCACCCGGCATAAAAAAAATTATTTTTTTCTTAGTTTTATTACTTTTTTATAACTAAATTTGTTTCTTAAGATGCAGTCTATGATTATAAATATTTTCTTGTATTTGAAAAACACACTTACCTTGGTGGGATTCGAACTCGGGACCTCGGGACCTCTGGATCGTGAGCCAACTGCCTTACGTGGTAGACTACTTCTTAATTTAATGTAAGTGTTATATATAGTCTACATATGTCATAACCAGCACAAATATATAATTTTTCAAAAATTATCTTAAGAAACAAATTCAGTTTAAAAAGAGTAATAAAATTTTAAATTGGATATATGATATAATATTTCTTAAAGTCGGGTGAATGTCAGAAACCAGTGCCGGCTCATTATGAAATTACTTATAAAATATATTTCATATATTTCATATATGAAATTAAAAAATAATAAAATGTGGTTAAAAAGTGATACATTAAATCTAATAAATTTCAAACAATATTTATAGAAATAATTTATATATATACAGCTGCATTGAAGTAAAAGTATACTATATATGGAGGTGGAGGGGTAAAAACCACAGTGGTGTAACTCAAATTTTTAAAAATATTTTCTCGTGTGCATAGATGCAATCTGTACAATATATAAATTGCATCTATGCACACGAGAAAATATTTTTAAAAATTTGACTTACACCACTGTGGTTTTTACCCCTCCATATATGATAAGACTCGCTATTTCAAATTTTATGGATTACTGGTAGCATTACGTTTAATACACATGTGTAGTAGTGTATTACACATTTGTAGATTACACGTGTAGTCTACTACACAAGTCACTTACCACACGTGTAGTATATTACATATATAGTGGATTACACGTGTAGTGGATTTCACCCTTCATGATTAGACGTGTATTCCATATTACAGGGATTTCACGCACTAAGTAATTACAGCGTGTAATAACTACAGATTATTGTGTTCCTTTCTGTGATAACTACAGGTGGTCCTGTAGTAACTACACAAGTGTAATATTTACTGGCTGTAGTTTCTTTCCGTAAGGGCTGCGTTTGTCACAGTGGACCCCACGCGTGGGGTCGATTGAGCCATAGCGTAGGGTACC
>NW_027249824.1:0-70930 GCF_030848795.1 Temnothorax nylanderi
AATATTATTACTTAGCCTCATATTTATTTACTTTTAAACAATGCTTGAACTAGATTGTTACTATTTCCAGCAGGATAACAAATATATTATTAGTATTATTATGTGGCATTAGTTTCGTAAAAATTAACCTAGTCTTAAATTAAAAAAATTAAGCAAATTTATTTAAAAATAATAAACTGTTATTTAACATTTTTCTTTCAAAAATTTGCGAAGCGTTTATGTTTCATAAAAAATATAGAAGTATAAAATGGATCTCTTTGGTGCATACAGTCGTAAATATATAAGAGTGTTCAAGTCGCAGTGAATGCATTATAAAGTCTTATACGTTTTAAAAAGATGGTTGATTATATCTGACTGGAAAAAGTAGATTATCAGAGAGAGATATTTTTTTTCATAGAAAGTACACACAAGCTGGCAAATTAAGCACGAAATACTAACTAATACTTTAAAAAACTTTTGTGGTATTTTTTGTTAAATGTAAATCGTAATTAACCCTTCATTGCCCTCGTGTTAGGCAAGCGCTAACATCACATCTTATTTCTTTAATTGCATAGATATGGCATAAAGGTGACTCTGAAACTTTTTTAATTTTTATTCACAATCTTTTAGGTTATATTTGTATAGTTATTTTCAAAAATTTTGTTAGTACAATTTTTAGAGTAGACTTTGAAAGTGCGATAACATGTGATATATCTATGCGCAGCGCTCATGTCAAGAGCAAATACGTAGAGTCAACGTGACTCGTGCTGTTGCCAAATGCAAGTTTTATTGTTTTAGATTGAGTACCAGTCCATATTTCATCTCTGTTCTTACAAAAACTGTGTTTGGAGGTCACTATTTCCAATGTCTGTTAATCTCTAATCGACTATTAATTTTCAGAATAGCCAACTTCTATTGACTATTCTGAACAGTCAATAGTCGGTTTAGAGTTTAACAGATGTTGAAGTGGTTCTTGATCTGAGAAAACTATGTGCAACATCACACTAATACAGTGATAATACATACAAGAGCGGCGCAAGGTTAACACGAGAACACTGATGTTTGTTTGCTGAACGAGGGCAATAAAGGGTTAAATGCGCATTCACATACTTCCAAAACACTCAAAACAATCACAATTACTTCAAGATCACTGTAGCTTGTTCATGAATTGTCTAATTTATTAATCAATACGGGTTCACTTCTTCTTGGTGTTGGGACTTGTCGACTGAAACACGCTCGAAGCTGACATTAAATTCTCAATGTATTGGCTCAGAACCTGATTCTCACTTCTCAACTTGAGATTCTCCTCCTTCACACTATCCACTCTCTGTGACAGATCTAGATAAAACACATGTATTTGCACTTATAGAAGTGCCAATAGACATATTCTTCTACAATCTTCACCTTTACTGAAAAATATACATACCATCTAAAGTATTTTGCAGTTCGAGAACCTGTGCAATCAATCTAGCTTTCTCTTCTTGCTCATCTGGACTAATGTCTGGATCTAAGCCTATAATTAACATAAATCCTTTTACGCAAACCATCATAACTCAATAGTATTATAATTTTATATAAAAGGAGAAATTCTCCTGAAGTTGCTGTAATTTTTCATGTAATATTATTTATGTATGTAATAATTTTGATAATAGAAATC
The DNA here is from genome assembly GCF_030848795.1 of Temnothorax nylanderi. Taxonomy (NCBI): domain Eukaryota; kingdom Metazoa; phylum Arthropoda; class Insecta; order Hymenoptera; family Formicidae; genus Temnothorax; species Temnothorax nylanderi. The sequence continues at coordinate 1,637 of NW_027249824.1, forward strand.
AAAGTTTCTCTTAACAATCACTTAATGCTCACTTTAAAAATATATAATTAGAAAAAATATTTTGTACATTTACTTAGAAAGACAAACGATACAAAAAATATGTGTAATGAGGGAAGAAATCAGTAATATCACTTACTGTTAGGACTACAGCTTCCATTGGTAAATGTCGATGGAAGAGAATCCATGCTACGTCCTCTGCCTAGCGGATCAGATATATGCGAGGCATTGTCCAAGATTTCCTCTTCTGGTATTATCACTATGAATAATATGCGAGAAATAACCTTAGTAAGGTGTTACTCCACAACAACAGAAATCAGAAAAAAGCTTAGAGGCTTCTCATTACCAAAGTACAAGCAAATTGCATAGAATGTGTAAACGCAATTAAGGATTTCTAAGCTAAATAATTTGCAAGATAAATAATCCAACGATCTAATATCTCTCGATCGTTTCAACGTCTTTACGTCAAATTCGAGAAACGGAGTAAACGTCACGTTATCATTGCTAATTTATTGTTGATTGTAACTGGTTCAATTTTCACACTATCAATAAAAGTAAACATAAGATTCGGGATGAGGGAATAAAATATCGGAATAAAATAAACTCAGGACAAGTAAAGAGTTTGTAGATTCCCCTCGGATAAGAGGTCCAGTGCCTTCGACTCCTTTGAGTCCTGCAGCACAGGGAACACTCTTCCTATCTTCGAGGCTCAAGACAAGTTTTAATTTATAGGTTATAATTCGTCAATGACGAGCGAGCGGTCGCTGAGAGGCATCGCGAAATCAGACGGCTCTAAGTTCTCACCCTGAGGATCGTCGTCCGCCAGAGGTATGCTGTTCATGTCGTCCTGAAGCTTGGCTGTCATCGTCGCCGACATCTCGACCGTGACGGCCAAACACGAACCGTACTCCGTAGCTGTCCGTAGCGTAGCAGCCGATCGGAATCGTTCGCAATATCGCAATTCGCATGCGACGCGAGCTTGTGCGCGGGCGCTCGACTTTATCGATCCCGAGTCCCGAACGCGACCCAATCGAGAGCCCGCGATATTTCCGGACTCCAGCGCGGCGACGTCTCAGGACTTGATTATTGTGGAGATAAATTTTATGATAATTATAATTTTCTTCTCTCCTAGCTCCGTTTGTTTTCCTTTTGTAATTTATAGGGATTCAGAAGTGCAGTTACAATGCACTCAAATTGTACATGCTGGCAATGCATGACGCATGAAGGAAGAAAAAGGAGAATATTGTAAATTATATATCTCGTTATATATAGTTCGTGAATAGAGAGCATAAAGAGATAATCTAAAGTTTGCGATCAGCTATCATAAGTCAGTTAAGAATGCATTCAAAGATATACTAATACAGTACTAAAGAGTACTAATATAGAAAAAAATAATAGTTCGATATAAATTATAAAAATAATCTTTTTAGATAAAAGTTAAATTTTTAATACCTATTTTTGTTCTTGGCCTTTGTTGTGACATATCGTGAAATATATCCTATTGTTTATTCTTTTATTTATTTATATTATTTATATTATTTATTTATAGAAATTTAGTAGGTGATTTTTTATTTAAAGGAAGGCTTTAGTGACATTATAACAAATAATTTTCTCTTATGTTTCCAAATATCTGCTTTCTGTATGGATTGAAATAAATAATGTTTCTCATTTGTTAATTTCTTTTACCTCATAATGATTGTAATATGAATATCAGACCATTAGAAGAAACAATTCTTTAAACATCATCAGAGTTTATTTTTACAAAGTTAGCGCATAAATATTTATTCAAATAGCGAAATAGCACACCCTAATTATTCTTATATCTTACAACAAAAAATTTGCATAAGAATAAAATGTATTATAATTAAGCTATAATTAATTAACATTCTATTTTATAACAAGTTCTATGATATTGATTATGCTTTACGGAGATTTGCTTAGTATTACCAAGTCGTGCTCAAGAATTAATTGCAAAAACTGATAATTTAAATTACATTAGTTTGACTTGAGATCAAACTTGGTCGGTATAAATTTATTTTTAGAAGGCAATTTAAAGTCTGTATTATGCCTGCAAGATTCCACATGTCCATTGTTTGTTTGGATATGTTCTCTTTCTTATATTTATCTTATACCATTCTTCGGTTTCATTTTCTGTACTTTTGTATTCTTTTGCAGCAACATAAATCCTGATATTTTGCGGCATCAAATATTTATCCATTATCTCCTTGATCAAGTCCGGTCGCCACTCAGTGAACTCATGTTGCGTCCAAATAATTTCGTCCAAGGGACATGTTTGCAGCGCTTGGCTGTAGAAATCATATCGATAGGAGGCGCAACTTTTCGGTATAACGAAGATCAATATTCGCCATATCTTTACATTCTTGCAAATGTAAAATTGCGTTACTTCATATGATACACCATGTTAAAATGCAAGATGTCTGGTAAATTGCGATACTATCATTTGCCAGACATTCTACGTTAGATTATATTTTATTTCATCAATTACATTGTAGATCCATTTTTTCGGGCCTTCTAACTTCAGCATATTGATGTATTGATACATATACGTGTGTGTGTGTGTGTGTGTGTGTGTGTGTGTGTGGTGTGTGTGTGTGTGCGTGTGTGTGTGTGTGTGTGTGTGTGTGTGTGTGTGTGTGTGTGTGTGTGTGTGTGTGTGTGTGTGTGTGTGTACGTTATATGTATTAATATACATAATTATATTTGAAAAGAACTGACTATATAAGATATAATATTCGTATAAAGCATCAGGACTAATAGAATATAGAAAAGTATATTATATTACTGAAGACCGGTATTATTGCTACATTTCAGGTAAAGGAAATGAATTGTATAATTTTATGATATACTGTACAGGAACAAAGTAGCATATAGTGCCAAAGTGTCATCATTAAATGGATGTTTAGGCCATTCAGGAACTTCAACTTCTTTGTTTTGCACACCACAAAAGTGTTTTACTACCATTTCATCTAATAACTCTCTAAACAAAAAATTTATTTATTGATATAACATATAATAATTATATGTAACTATGTAACAGACATTATTATTAAGTTGTTTATGGCAAAAGATTTTACTTTATTCAGAAGTCAGAAAAATAACTATACGGGATATTTTACACTGAATTACAAATTGACATTCCAAATTTTGCTCGGACCTCATTTAAAATATTGATTATAATAATTATACACTGGATAAAGGAATCTATAGAAAGAAATTGAAATTTTACGTAGTAATTTATGAAGACTGACATTTCTATATATTTTTCTCCATTTATGTATTGATAAGGACTTTGACTCCTTTTTGGAAGATAAGATAATGTGTAAATATTTAACATACTAATTATTATAAGAGGTACATTAATTCATCATTTACCAATATTTCATTGATCATCATTCAGTACAAATAAAAAAATTCAAATATTTTGGATATAATATTTTGGAAAGTATAAAAAACATTCACTTTGTTTTAATCATAAACAGTTATTTGTAAATTATCTCCGTACCTTTGCCAAGAATACACAGCGATATAATATTTGCAGAATAATATGTCTCATAAAACTCTAATAGCTTATTTCTAATGTTAATGTTTTTCTCCTTCGGTATTTTGTCCAATGCTCTCTATTGCCTTCGCCGAATTTTGAATACGGATGATCTGGTGTCGCAGATAATTTCTCCAATTGATTAAATCGCCACTTATCATCCATTAAATGTATCTTGTGTTCTAAATTTATATCATTTACCTCCTGATCAATCAATTTTTCCATAAAGAGTGGCGTTAAGAAAAACTGTGTAAAGTGAAAAAGCGCCTTCCAACTTATCCGGTCTTATATCGAAGTAAAACGTGGTGTAATCTAAGCCTGTCGATGAGCTGCTCGAACCGCCATTCCACTACAGATATATATTGTAATTATTTCAGTGAGAAAATTTTTTTGGTCCCAAATGTAACATACGCTCGCACAAGTGCGCTAATCCAGGTAGATCGTCTGGATGGTATTTTTAGCTAAAAATAGGGTTGCGATGTTAGACATGATGGACACGATTAAAAGATTTCTGAGGAAAAGGAAAATGGTATTGTGTACCGAAAAGACCAAGATGGTGGTGTTCAATAAAAAAGGTAGGGAAAAATTTGAAAGGTGGAAATGGAATAATAAAGAAATTGAAGAAGTTAAGCAGTTTAAATATTTGGGATTTGTGTTCAGCAGGAATGGAAAATATGTAGAACATGTAAAGGATTTATGCAGAAAAGGGAGGATTGCGGTAAATAAGGTATGGGGTTTGGGGGAAAGAATTTGCAGAAAACGATTTTTGTAGAAGGTGGATGTTGTTTAAATATTTGGTTCAAAGTGTGATTTGGTATGGTGTAGAATTATGGGGATGGGAGGAAAAAAAGGAATTAGAAAAATTATGTTGGATTACGTTAGATGGATTTTTAATTTAAATTTTGTACACCAAGATATATGATGTCAAGGGAGTTGGGATTAAAGAAATTAAGAATAGGGTGGGGGATAAGGGCTATGAGATATGAAGAGAAAATTAGAGCGGCTGATGATAATAGATGGATTAAAATGTGCTGGATAGATAAAGAAGGAAATGATTGGAAAGATATATATGGTAGAGAAAGATCAAAATATTTTAATAGGAATGGTTGGAGTATTGTGGCTGTAGATGCTTTAAGAAGGGAGGGAAGAGATTTAGTTAAGGAAATGAGTGAAAGAGATGAAGATGTACAAAGACAAATTGAGGAAAGTAGTATTTTAAATTCTAGGTATAATAAGAAATATAAGAATTTAAGTAGAGAAATAGTTGGCCCTAAATATTTAAGGAAGGAAAATATGGATAAATATGATAAAGGCGAAATTATTAGAGCTCTGGTGAACTTAAGATGTGGTAATTTGGAGGACGCGCATATGTATTGGTTAAAAGAGGAAAGCGGTATTTGTATGTTTTGTAAACAAGGTAGGGATAACACGAATCATTATGTGTCGGAATGCGAAGCGATAAAAAATTGGTTTATAGAATTAGGTAAGAATAATAAATTAGGTAAGAATAATAAAGAAAGATTAGAGAGGCTTTGGAATGATGATATGGACATCATCAAAGAAAAGATATTGTTAAGATTATATAGAGAACGGTCAAAGTTAGAGAAAGAAGAGCGAAAAAGAAGGTTGGAATAATACATGAAGGTCAATGTGTAACAATGTGCAATAGTTATATAGTTGTAAATTAGGATAGTAGTGTATGAATGGCAGGATGAATGATTAAGGTTATTTGTAAACCAAGTCCACTTCTTGGCTATGTAGCTGAAGTTAATAAATATACATAGCCTGTAACATATTTCATCTCTAATTAAATAATCCTTGAAATTGATAATTTAGCAGTATTAATTCCTGATTATTTGCGTTATCACAAAAAAATGACCAATTATATCCAGAAGGAAATGTAAACAGTAATCATACTATAGATAGAGTAACTCAAAAGAGGAGAAGTGCATAAAAAGTGCATCAAAACATTAAATTTATGTATATGCCGAAAATACAAAGTTATTAAACAGAAATCATAAAAATCAAAAAAGTAACACATGAAAAATATTAAATATATTAAACTGATGAAGAAGTGATGTATCTTCAGACTTATATATATTACAATTTATAATGTATGTACAGAATGATTTTATCAGAAAGTTTTTATGAGAATTATTATAAAAACAAGTATACGTAAAATAGCGAAATAATATAATTACCGATATTAACGTCCATTGCGAAAGAACTATTGGCAGTTGTTCAATCGCTTATTAAAAGAACTTTCATTTTATATTAGCGAGTTCTAAGCTCCTGTATTTTCGGTGGTCTTCTGTTTTTCCTATATCATCGTATCGATTCTCCACATCTTTATGAGTCGACATATTAGTCACACTGATGGAGCTACAGATTCGGAAATATTATTTCTAAACATAAAGGAAATACAAATACAGACTTTAAGAATGTATAAATTTGTTTACCCATTATATCTATATTATCTATACAACAACGATGCTGAAAATATATTATTCTAACTGAAGCAAAATTGTAACTTTTCAAGAATTATTTGCACAATAAACTTTTTTCGAAAAGTCTTTGAATCATAAAACATTTATAGTTACTAATAATATACAATATTAAATAAAATATTGAATAAGGATATTTTAAAATATTAGGAAAAATTTATTAAGTATGTATGAATGCAACACAATATTGTAGTATAAATTCAAACTGTTACATGGATTAAGTACGGAGTTACAATATTTCTATTTTGTTAAATTGTCAAAAGAAAATGTTTTCCTTATTTAAGTCATTTTCTTATGAACAAAATTAAAATGTAAGTAGTGCATTCTCTGTTCTTCATTCATTTTCTCATTTCAATATATGGTTACATATATGACAAAAATATAAGTAGAAAAGTAACATAAAAAGGAAACAAAGGAAAACTTAACTTATTTATAAGATTACAATCAATTATATTATTAATGGAAAAAGAGTCGAATGTAATAAAGTACTATTAGAGAATAATTTCAATTAAAATGTGTAATGTTTTTCATTGCCAACGTATGCGTCTTTTCTAAAACTTAATTTGTAATAATTGTTATCTGTTTTTGGATTATCAGTTATTGGAAAACCTATCCTAACCTAACCTAACTACATGTGTCCGCATTTTAATATTTCCTTGAAAAGACACGAATTTCGTATGAGTCAAACCGTATTTATTGTAAATTCTCAACAAAAGATATAAGATAGTAGACAAGAAAAGATTATGATGTCGAAATAAGTAATATTGATACAATTAAAAATATTACGCATAAGACAGACATTGCCAATGAATATACACCTACCTATAATATAGATAATATAAAGTAAAATAATGCCCAGATATCATCAATCATCACAATACCGATAATTAGTAAAACAGCGACAAATGCGAAAGATATTGATACACCAGTAGTATTGAAAACAATTAACAAAGAGAACAATGTAAACTATCCCAGACACGTAAACTCGATCATGACGATCGAGCGTTTGTGCAAATAACACGTAAAGCTACGTCCGCAAATATATGCTTAGCGATAATATTGAGTTTGTTTCAGGCAACGTATTCAATATTTATTCGTATGTATTTGGCCGGAAATGAACGTCTTTTTAAAGAATCTCTATATGAAATCGTTTGTATTTCGTATGAAGACTTTTGAAGTGCAATTGAAAAGGTTTGTGAGTCATTCGTTTAATTGTAATTAATTATTTATTTTTACACCATGCATTTAGCCGAAATAGATAAATTAATAAAAGTTTTTATATGGAATCGTTTGTATTTTGTATGAAGAGTTATGAAGTGTGATTAAAAAGGTTTGTGAGTCACCCAAATAATTTTAATTAAATATTTATAAACTCGGTAATTATATATAGCCGAAATATAGATTTTTAGTTATTCATGCTAAAAGAAGAAGGCGCTAGTGTTCCCGAAGGTCCGTCTGCAGTCAGAATTAATATAAACATTTTAAAAATTATTTTATACTGAAATAAATAAATATACAAGGCAAAGATGCAGAATAAAGGCCATCGCACACAAAATTGCATAGGTTGGATAAGCATAGCATAAGACCGCTGGACCAATGAGCATTTTATGTAAATTGGTAGTTATAAGCGATAGTTGCTAATTAAGTTTGTCACTCATATATTTCCATCTTGCAGAGGACCTCCGTAACGAGATCAAAGATGTACCAGCTGTGCAGGGTGAAGATGTTATCTCAAACGCCCTGCCACAGCCCAAGAGCGACTCAAATGTCATTACCGCTGAGAAGTAGGGGAGACCGGGGCTAAACCGCCAGTTTTTTTTCGGTGCCGATTTTTAACAACAAAATAAATAATTTTAGTTAAATGTGGTATACCACTGTAAAGAGTGAACCTTTAGCTACAAAATTTATATAGGAAATTTTTATCTATGTTGCTTTGTTTAACCGGTATAGAGCAAAAACGACAACGGTGGAAAAATTGAAATCTAAAAAATGCCGGGGTTGAACCGCCACCCCCCCCGGGATAAATAAGTTTCAGGTTTGATCGCCCATGAAATATTAGATATCTACACTGGATTCGTGTTCAGCATGCATTACTCTTTATAATCAGCATGCATTTATAATCACGTACCTCGAGATTTGGAGAGCAAATATTATTGCAGATATTACAAAATTTCCACGCGTAGAAAATTTCACTTTTCACCACGAAAACACGTTTGCCTCCGTAAAAATCATAACACGGCAGGTAACCTGCCGAAACTCCGTTGGTCACATGGGTACCATAAGCAGCGTTTACAATGTTAATAGCGAGTTCGCACAATATACAGGTTCTGAGATATTTGATTTGGCGGTTCAACCCCGTTGGCGGTTTAGCCCCGGTCTCCCCTACTTCTTGCCATTTGAGTTAGCATGTCAGAGCAACCGGATTGTCCATTGCGTTCCATCTTGAATTTTTTTTACAGTCGTTTATTAGGATTGCCCTGCTTTTAAATGTATTATTATTAAACTACTGATATCGATATATTATTAGTAATTTAATATTAAAGCTTGACAGAGTGACGTAAACTAATTCGCTCATAGTATTAACAAGTATTATGCGTTCAAATTCTCGAAAGATAGCTTCTTTACTATGCTCTCTCTTTATGTCGATCGATTCGGATAAAAATCTCCGAAGTCTTTCTTTCTCTCGCGATATTCCTGATACATAATCCTAGAGTAAAACTGTACAAAAGCTCTACGAAAGTGGCGATATTTTTCACGGATCTGGTTCGAGTCTCGGCTCTTGGGGAAGGTGCGCATGTAGAAAGAGTACGCCAACACAGTTTATCCTGCTAAATGGTTATTAATTCTCTATAAGTTCTGTATTGTTTACACATAAATTATAGAATATCTAAACGTTTCTTTTTTTTCGATGTCCTGTGAAATTGTACAATAGAGTTACAAATAAAGATAAAGCCACACTTTACGTATAATCTGATTCAGTCTTTGCTAATGTTACATAATAACGTGCGAAAGAACTAACAGTTAGACTATTTAAGAGGCTATTTAAGAATTTTAATCAAGATACTGGAAGCATAAAACTGTTCAGCTAGCTTTACACAAGATATTGGTCTTCTTCTTTATGAAATCGTCAAATTATGATTATGATACATTTCTACATTATCACCAGCATCGAATCTAATCTTATTTATCGTGATACTCTTGAGAAACTGTTAATCCATTGTCTTAATAAACTCGATCGCGGCGCAGAGAACTGCGTCCACCAATATTGTTCCTCTCCCTCCAATCGATTCCCGTAAAAGCTGTCTACATATTGAACAGTCGATACAACGACGGCGGATTAGTCTGACATTAAGCACACGTTAACAATCACTCTTCTTGCTAAAATCACATTATCTCTTTTCAATCGCATACCTTGATTATGACATAGACCAGCACGGGAGTCAGATCGTTGGCAGCAGGTATGCCTCTTTCCGACGCCATGGAGAGGAGATTCATGATGGTAGTCGCGCAACAAAATATACGCTGCAACTTATCCCTAGGAGTCTTATACGCCGATATCACAGCCAATTCAGTCTGCGCCCATGACCAGGGGCATTTGTAATGATAAACCTTTGGAATGCGTAGGTCCTTGTGATTTGGAGTTACGACCTTCGCCAACTTTTTGATGTGACCGTGAAGAAGCTGGTCCCTATATACATCTCCATCTTCATTTAGGGGTGCGTTCCGATTCCCCACCTGGGTGCTGAAAATCTATAGTGCACGTGACATATACTATAGGATTTTTAGCACTCGGGTGGGAATCCGAACGTAGCCTAGATAGAGCGCATTGTGGTATACCCGTGCCATGACGGTTCTTTCCACCACGACTCTCGCCAAATCTAACTGGTTGGCGCTCGCCGCTGAAAGTAAGAAGTAAGTTTAGACGTCTCTGAGTACTCCGCTAAGATCAATTGCGAGATAAATAATTATATTCATTGTACATTGCCAGATCGGATCGTTGTCCTTCCCTAGTGGGCCTTCCCTAGAAAATTATCCGCGAGATCCTGTTTCTCGTCAGCTAGCGTAAGCTTTTTAAACTCTTCGTAGAAACGCAGGAAGAAAGCCTCCTTTTTTTCCAAAAATACCCTCACACAAACGGATACAAGATGATTATTGATAGCATCCCGATCGCACTTAACTCGCACGCATAATCTGGAAAATATTATTATTAAACGGTTAACATCTTACATTTAAACATCTTACATTTACTTATACATTACATACAAAGATGATATTTATATATAAACAGTACCTATCTAAGTGAGCTAATGTCGACAGCAATCCCTGACGACATCTGATTAAATATGCGATATAAGGAGATCGTTTTTGATAATCCTCTCGAAGTGATTTGAAGAGCTTTCTACATCCATCGTCATTAAATAGACGCACGCAACATAAAGTTTCATGAAGATGAGCTATTAATGCCCTATCCTGCAGGATTATAGCTTCTGCCAATTGTAGTTGTAAAAACGCAACCAGTTCGTTTTCTTTCTGAGACCAACAATGTCTCTGTAATAAAATTTTATATGCGAATATTTGAACATTAAGTAATTAAGTAATCCATAAAAAAACCACACTTTTTGTTTTGTACACCATGATTGAAAAATAATACAATAAATACCTCTGAAGTATTCCATGGAATGTGCTGAAGGTCAGCAGTGCTAAGTACCATACGTAATTTTCTTTTAGCATCCGCAAAAGCATAAGAGAGTTCTACATTATTCGGATCGATTGAAAGTTTTTCGTCTTCCACCTCTTTTGTACGGGACTGATTGCTTTCGACCAAGGCTGTATTGCTAGCTGCGCTTGGCTTTCTTCTGTATTTCGCTAATATATCATCGGTAGTATCTGAAATTAATCAAAAGAACAATTTATTACTGTCTAAAACTTGCAGGAAAACTTTTCCTTTTTTTTTTAGCATTACTTTCCGATTTATCTTCGATTCGATTCTACAAAACTATTAAAACAGAAACCGTTTATATTGTAACAAAATAATATTGCTTGAAACAAAACTTTATATTGCTTGTCTCGAAAAGAACATTCTCTGTTCCAAATAATACATCTATCCTGTCATCCTCTTTCTTATAACGCACCTGATTTGGCGATGCACCTAGCTCCAGAGCTTGACGACCTTGAGCAATCTTAGAGAGATCATTGACGAGCTTCTCGAAGAGATTCGCTGCTGAGAGATCGCAATCATAGTTAACGTAGATGTCGACGACGCTCTGGGCATCCGCACAGATCCTCGTAAGCGCATGTATGACCATCCACTTGTGCTCGAAAGAGCTGCTAGAGGTCTCGAGAATGTTCATAAAGATCTCCTTGAAGAACACCTCAATCTGCATCTTGAGGTGCATCTTGAAACGGGCGAGCAACGCCAGGAACAGTGCTAACGACAGCTCGAACACTTCCGGCACCGAAGACACGCCAGTCTTCGACAGCGCGACACACAAGTACTGTTTAATGGCGATAACAAACATCTCGTTAGAGCGCAATATTGGACCGGCATTTTGCAAGATTCCCAGAAGTAACTGAAGCGACAAGATCTTGGAACGGAGCTCGTGCGATCTTGGATCGGGAGTGCCGTCCGGCAGCGGTTTCATAGAGAGCTTGCAGAGAGCGCGAAATACCAGGACTGCATCCTTTTGCAGCACATGGGTGAATTTCGCAGTTACCATGTTGTCATTCTCAGCGGCCGCCTCGTCACCGTTGTCCTCCGGACTGCCGTTCTCCAAACTGACTTCCTCTTCCAATGGCACCACGGATTTTACTACATCATCAAGAATACTCTTGACAATAATTGTTTGAGAATCAATGTTATCATTACTAGGAGCATTCTCTGGACTTAGCTCGGCTTCAGTTTCGCCGTTTGCTATGACAGAACCCTCCTGCTGATGTTCCCCATCAAGCCTCACGTTCTCTTCCTCCGCCTGAGTCTCCATTCGCGCGAAGATCATGTTGATCACCTGCGTGAGAGTCGCATGGGCTGTTTGATTCACCAGGTTGCGCGACGCCAAGTAAACGTTGTAAACAGTACAAGTTGTTAACAGTACCGTACCCTCGTGTACCTCCACATGCTGGCTTGTCATTACAGTCAGCAAAGCTTTAATAATCTGCAGCTGCACACCCTCGACAATGCGCACAATCAGCAGCTTGTTAGGCTCCGTTGAATCAGGCACATTGCCAGTGAGATGGCCATATGCGATTAACTTCTGCAGGCAGTCCAGTGCTGTGTCACCACAATCCGCGGTGACTTGATCTGACATGCTAACTCAAATGGCAAGAAGTACTTCTCAGCGGTAATGACATTTGAGTCGCTCTGGGGCTATGGCAGGGCGTTTGAGATAACATCTTCACCCTGCACAGCTGGTACATCTTTGATCTCGTTACGGAGGTCCTCTGCAAGATGGAAATATATGAGTGACAAACTTAATTAGCAACTATCGCTTATAGCTACAGGCTTATAGCCTGTATATTTATTTATTTCAGTATAAAATAATTTTTAAAACGTTTATATTAATTCTGACTGCAGACGGACCTTCGGGAACACTAGCGCCTTCTTCTTTTAACATGAATAACTAAAAATCTATATTTCGGCTATATAATTACCGAGTTTATAAATATTTAATTAAAATTATCTGGGTGACTCACAAACCTTTTTAATCACACTTCATAACTCTTCATACAAAATACAAACGATTCCATATAAAAACTTTTATTAATTTATCTATTTCGGCTAAATGCATGGTGTAAAAATAAATAATTAATTACAATTAAACGAATGACTCACAAACCTTTTCAATTGCACTTCAAAAGTCTTTATACGAAATACAAACGATTTCATATAGAGATTCTTTAAAAAGACGTTCATTTCCGGCCAAATACATACGAATTCAATATTTGTTACATTTATCCAGCAACAGTTTACGCCCAGAGGTTTGATTAATGTATAGTTTACAATTTACATATTATTGATGGGGAAACAATTTACACATTGTATACACACACATATATGTATTATATATATTCTATAGAGGACGATTTTTATCTCTTTTATATATCTCATGTAATATTTTTATTAGGGGAGTGGGAGTGGAGAATTTCTTCATAATTTATTTTCTTTTATTTGTAATAAATATTTAAAAATATCAGTACTTTACCATATGAAAAAAATAGCCACAAGATTAGGGAAAGTCAAATATATATAAAATTTTTATAGTGTTTTTTGTGCCAAAACCAATTAATATAACAAACGACAAACAGACAAAATAAATTAAAAAATCTTAAATTATAAGAAACGCAAACAAAGATAAAGTTTAAATAAATCAGTTATTATTACAAACTCACCAATATATAAATAGTATTACATAGCAAAGTAATAATTATTTTCCTATTCACAATTATGTATTCAGATCAAAATCATTTATTAAGAAATTATACAACTAGTCGAAAGTATATATTTTACATGTTTGTTGTTCTTTCTTAAATAGAGCTTAATTATTAATAAGAGAAAAAGGAAGGCATATCTTTTCACACATTTTGATATATATCTGATATAAATAGTATACATATCTGATATTATAAATAGTATATATTCTTTGAGATTCTGAATCAGGATATCTGCGGTGAGGAAATGACAATATAATATTTATTTGATTTATTACAATTTATTATTATAGAAATTAAAGAAGAAATTGAACATGATTCAATTTATACCAATTAAGAACGTTTTTTAATTAAGAATAATATCTGTAAATAAGTATAATATCTGAACTCTTTACATTGCGAATATTATATGGAAATCACAATTGCATCCCCAGTAGAGGAATATTCCTAAATTATATTCAAATTATCTTATTTTATTTATATACCATATATCGTTTAATTCATAATACTTAATATAATTAATTTAAACTTTTATTTAAGCTTGTACTTATATAATAGACATACTATTTTAGTTAGGGAGCTGGGTGCCAAATCGGTATATGATTTGTTCATGTTTCATATCGATAAGGATTAAAGTTCAGATCAATACGAATCGATTTGGTCCAGTCAATTAAGATCCTACGTTGCTGCGTTTTTGCGTTACAGCGCTTCAAAATTGTAAAAAAAAAATGGGTACTAAATCATTTGCTCATGTCTGCCTCTGAGGCTGATGGTCAAAATCATCCTGAAAACGAAGAAAATCCATGAGGCAGACATCCAGGGCTCTGGATTATCACGGTACGTTGTTGTAAAAATGTAAAAAAAAAGCTCTATTAAGTCATTTGCTCATGGTTCTAGTTGCGTCCATTCGATTCATTATAACTCCCTGAATACGAAAAAAATTTGGCAGACATTTTGCTCACTGATTTTGAACTGTACAATTTTTTGAAATTCAAGGAGAATCAAAGGAAAGCGGGTATTACGGCTGATTATTGTTATTATTAATAGTTTTAATATTATTATTTTGTTTAGTAATTTTTATTAACTCAACTCAACAGGTAATAAAAAAGTAAAAAAAAGCACTTGTAGCTTGGCGCGAGTGTCGAGTTTTTCAAAAATATATTCAAATGGTCTGCCTTTGGAATATCAGAGGGCTGGATGTCTGCCTCATCGATTTTGTTCTTTTTTATAAGAAATCTAAACATCAGTCCAAGAGGCAGACATGAACACATGATATAGCACACCTTTTTTTTTAATATTTTTGAAGCGCTGTCAATTGACAACGCAGAGGCAACATGCTGGCAGACCATTTTTCTGTGGTCCTTCACATTGTCTTTAATCGAACAATTCAGGTCTGCCAAGTGTACACTTCATATACACTTTTTTAAATCATAAAAAAAACTTGAAAAATTGATTACTACAAAAGTCAGAGCCCTGGATGTCTGCCTCTTCGATTTTCTTCGTTTTCAGAAGGATTCTGAACATTAGCCTCAGAGGCAGACATGAACAAATCATATAGTACCCCCTTTTGCTTCCTCAGGCTGCCTTCACATGCGGCGTAAGATCGTACGCCAGCGTACGCGTAACTTACGCCAAACCACGTCAGCCAATCAAATAATCTCAGCTAACATACGCAAATCTGCCTAGTTATTTTACGCGTTTTACGCTATTGCCGATATGCCAAATCCAATTTCTCGCGTAACTGATGAAGTGACGTGTGTGTGTGTGTGTGTGTGTGTGTTTGCGGACAATCGCCGAGAGTAACATTCGTGACCAGACGGATTGGACGAATATAAAGAAATGGATGAAATTCGGGTAAGTCAACAAATTCTTCTAACAAATTCTATATAAAGTTTCTAAAAATAATCCATTCAATGCTTAGAAGTATTCGGTAATCGCTTGCCAGTATGACAAAATAATTTCAAGGTTATGCTCGATAATTATGGTAATCTGTCATTTGCATGTTTGGGCTAGTTTTAGCAATCTGCTGCGGCATATACATCTTGACTTATATATTTCCTTTTTTTAATGTAGCACAAATGTGGATACTGCGGGTGGTTGTTTAGGTTTACCACAAACTTCACTGATCACGAATGCTTCAAAAATTACATCGAAGAAGTAGACCGCATCAACATTGACGAAAACTACGTCGTAACAATAGGTATGATTGCTGTATATAACTCTTTATGTATATTTTGTTCTATTAAATGAATTAATTAGTATAATTATTTAACAGTCGAAAACAATCCAACGGTTGTTGGCAAAGAAAATTTAAACGAGCTGTTGATCGAAGCAGTTAGAAGCAAGCGTGGGCTTTACGACTTCCGTCATGTACCTGCTTCAGAGAGAACTATATTGCGTAAAAATGCATTATGGATGGAAGTTTCAAATATACTACGAGGTATATTTTACACATGTAGAAAGCCTTTTCTTTATTTTATTGTATATAATGCTTTAAAATGTAAATGAGTAGAATGAGCTTTAAAATCAAATTATTTATTAAGGATCCCTCAGTCCAGAAGAAGCTAAGGCTCGATGGAAATATTTACGAGATAATTACATAAAAGCCCGCAAGAAGGTTCGAGCGTACATACCCAGCGGATCGGCAGCTACTGTTGCTAATACCAATTGTAAGTCAAGGTTTCAATATTACGAGCTTATGAGATTCCTTGACGATTCATTGCAGACACGGCCGTAAGTTCTTACTTTTTAATATTTACATAACTATCATTCTTATTTAGTCAGAAATAAAAGAAAGTTTGTCACAGGTGTGACCCATTCATTAATATATGTATTTCAGGACAGTGAGTTCGTTGACAGATGCCAATGAAAGTGAAGTAGTAACTTCACTTGACACACAAAACGAGCAATACGAGAGTGATGCCATAGCTGGGTCTTCGACGACACTTCAGATTTCAACTTCAGCTATCAACAAGTCTCCACAAACACATGCATTCCCCTATGTTCCTTCACGAACGCCGACACCTACAAATACTTCTCCACGTGCGCTCGATTCCATCGACGTTCTTTTACAAACCCCGACACCAACGAAAGACTTTCCATTGACATCAACTACAAACAGAGTGCCTACACGACCACGAACCACAGGATCGAAACGTTTGTTCATTTATATTATCATCTCTTAGTTTTTTTAATTACCGCGCGAATAACATTTTAATATCTTTGTAGAATCAGTACAAAACTCCATCGACGTTTATGAGCCGCCTGTTGCAAAAAGTATGAGTTTTTTTTACCTAAGTTCCTTACATATTAATGTGTGTCATAAAGAAACATTTTCAGTGTCAAAATGTACGTTGACGTATTTGCGTTCGTGTTTTAGAAAAAAAAAATGATGCTGCCTTTCAAGAAGCTTTGATAGAAGCCATAAGAGGCGGAAATGAGCCAGCAACACAACCGATTGATCCGCTGGACGGATTTCTTATCCGCTTGGGAGAAGGGATGCGAAAACTGCCATATCGAAACAGAGCCAGACTAGAAATACAGTTTTTGACATTGCTAGGTGAAATGGAAGATCGTTGCTTTAATCAAGATTCCGACGATCGAGATCAACGTAACTGTTCAAAAGGCATGTTTGAAAATGTTCGATAAGTCGCTCATTCCACATCATCATCGAACCAACACCTTTGAATGTGTTTTTTTTTTTATCAAAGATTTTGTGCCAAAAAATCCGTGCAATGTACAAGCGTAAGATAGTCCGTAGTCGTATAATTTTTTTCGTGCCTACGTGTTGATCAAAACGATTTTTTTTGTTAATACATTCATGAAATTTGATTTTATCGTCAAAGAGAGTGAAAAACTGATAAAACATTCAATATGATAAGATTTTAGTATTACGTAATCGTGCAAAACACTTTAGTTATGTTTTTAGTTTTATATATTTTGGCGTAATGTTTAGTTTTTTATTCTAGAGAAAACATCTTTGCGGGGTGTTATAAATACATAGCACGGTAAAGCTAGTGATTTAATCTGTAAACAGATTGTTTTTCCTTAAAGTAAACCAAAGATTGTGATTGTACGTTACCTAACTTAAAATGTGATATTCGCTTGTAGTCACGTTACTGTAAGTAAAAGTACAAACAAACGCGTGATATTAGTTAAGGGAATATATACAGTATATTATAATAAGTGTATACGCATAAAGTATAATAGTATATAATGTATATTTTAAAATGTTAATCGTTGAATAAATATGCATTGAACTGAACTTCTTTTATTAATAAATTTATACATACAAGATATATTGCCTGTAACAATTATCTTGGGACTCGCTAACGTTTTAGTCTTATCATTTTCATGTAGAAAAATTCAAAGTGTATTATTAAAAATCATTGTTAAGAACTTTTTGCCACTGCCAAGGTACTGCTCCGCCGTGTTCAAAGTATGACGCAAAATCGTCCCGGATTCTGGAAGCAAGTCGAGTGTGGGCGTTAGCTTGGCCAGCATTGTTAATTTCTTGCAATGCACCGCCAATCGAGGTTTCGTCATCTGTGCCAGTTCGAGTGTACCGCCTTTGGAAGTTCTGCAACTTGTTTTCATTCTTGATTATAAAATTGTGTAAGCATGTAGTCGCTTGGACAATTTTCACTGCAGTAGAAATGGACGAGATTATTGGCCGCCGATAGATTCGCCATCGTGCCGCCAGAATTCCAAATGCACTTTCGATCACTCTTCTCGCTCGACTCAGACGATAATTAAGTATTTTTTTCTGACGAGTTAATCGGTAACTTCGAGGGTACGGTCGCATCATATACTGCTTCAGTGCGAATGCCTCATCTGCCACTAACACATATGGTAAAGGGGGTCCGCTAGGTTCTATTTTACTCGGTTGTGGCAAATTTATTTCATTTCTTTCAAAACGTTGACCAAACTTTGAGTTCGCAAAGATACCTCCATCACTCTGTCTACCTTCGGCTCCAATGTCGACTAGTGTGAAGCAGTAATTGGCATCCGAAACTGCTAACAAACTAATACTATGAGCCCCTTTGTAGTTATAATATACCGACCCGCTATGCGGTGGTGCCTGAAAAGCAAACAGAAATGTTTATCACGGATTAATCTTCTAGCACTTCTCAGTATAAACAAATAACAAATAAATTCTGAAAAAAAGAAATCACCTGAATCACAACGTGTTTGCCATCTATTGCACCTATACAATGTGGGAAATTCCATTTTCTCTCAAATTCTTCCGCGATTCTCAACCAATCCTCTTCGTTCATTGGTGGCATTACAGATTCGTGGAGACAATTCCACAATACCTCGCACGTTTCAGAAACAATTTTTGAAACAGTGTTTACTCCAATTCTAAATGCATAGGATATTGAGGCCATACTGTCACCGGAGGCTAAGTAACGCAAACACACCAGAAGCCGTGTGCGAGCCGGTATTGGGTCTCGAACAACAATCTGTTTTTCAAGGAAAGGCCCAACTATACTCAGCAACTGATCAAACATTTCTGTAGACATTCTACAGTAATTGTAAAACATTTCCTGGTCTTGTAGCTCCATTTCTTTAACCAGATTGTCACTTGCTCCTTGCAAATATCTTCGAAATTGTGTGAATATTGGGCGAACCCATATTCTTCGGCTTTCTTTTTCTTCACGCTCTACTAGAAGTCTCCATAGTACAACGAGTTTCAATATATTCGGTTTTCTAATTTTCCGGTGTTGAAGCGTTTGCTTCGCCTTTCTCCACTTCTTCAATCGTATGCCAATAATCGCTAATAAGATGTTGGAATCCATATTCAAGGAATTCCATGAACTCCCGAAAAACGAGTTCGTCCAATATACTTATAGCCTAATAAAGATTAAGAAATAAAAAATTTAGTTTTTTTTAGAGCAGAGGGACTAAGTATATGTGACAAAAGTAATAGAAAAAATAATCTTTCCTACCTTCAGGATTTCCAGTAGGCAACAAAAAATTTAAATCCGCAAATGATCTCAAGTGATCTCAAATGATTGCAAGTAATGCAATCGTTGCCAGTGACAATAGGTTATGAATGCTATTCTTTATTGCAATCTTAACCCCACCGTGCATACCGTTACATATATTGCGCTTTCACACATTCGTACATGCAAAGTACCTCAATCACATGGCGCGTATTTAGCAATACGCTTAAATATTAACAACCAATAGAAAATCACTTTAGTATTTCTGCTCTGTTGTACAACAGAAGGCCTGATCTGTCATTGGTCAGGATTGTTACGCTTTACGCGAAATTTAACGCAATACGCTCCATGTGAATTGGGTACTTTTTAAATGGCGTAAGTTTTGGCATATTACTAGAATACGCAGGTTACGCGTACGCTGGCGTACGCATCTTACGCCGCATGTGAAGGCAGCCTCATAGAGGAAGCTTTGTTTTCATAAACTTCGTATATGGACCTTTGATCGCATATAAAACTAGATCTAATCAACCAAATGTTAATGAATTATATATGAAATAAGGGTAGAAAAGACCGAAGAGAAAATTGTTTTTTTAGTTTTCGATGCCAATGTGTTTCTTATGTTCTAAAACGTCGAAATATCGCATTAAAAAAAATGTCGGTATGTGTGTATGTATGTGCCAAATTTACCGAAATTTTTATAACTCCAGAACTAATCAACCAAATCTTAACGAATTATATATGAAATAGGGGTAGAAAAAACTGAAAAATATAATAGAATTAATAAAAATTGCTAATAATAAAAAGGTTACCGATTTCTGTTTAAAAAAACAGCCAAACTTACCAAAATTTCTATAACTCAAGAACTGATTAACCAAATTTTAAAGAATTATATATGAAATAGGGGTAGAAAAAACTGAAGAATATAATAGAATTAACAAAAATTCCTAATAATGAAGGGGTTACCGATTTTTATCTAAAAAAATCTATATGATTGCCCTAATTTCTGCAAATTTTGAGATATCGAGCTTAATTTTTTTTATGGATAGAGTATTATTAAAGGTAGATTGGTGTTGAATTTGGCAATGATCGGTGAAGGGGTTACCGATTTTTACCTAAAAAGTGTACAAGTTATATATGTAATCTTATATATAGAACGTATCATTAAAGGAAGGTTGTTTTGAATTTCGCAAAGATTGGTGAAAAGGTTACCGATTTCTGCCTAAAAGATATATAAGGTAGACCGAGGCGAATCGGATTACTAATTAGCACGATAAAATAGCTCGTTTGAAAAAAAAAACACTAACGAAAACTGTCTTAAAACTTATATTGATCCGATTCGCCTCGGTCTACCCTAAGTTATTTGATGGATAGAGTATCATTAAAGGAAGATTGTTAGTGAATTTGGCGAGGATCGGTGAAGGGATTACCGATTTCTGCTTAAAAAGTGTATAAGATGTACATGTAATTTTATATAGAGTATTATTAAAAGAAGGTTGTTTTGAATTTTGCGAGGTAAAAGGGTTACCGATTTCTGCTTAGAAAATGTGTAAGTTATTATTTGATGGATAGAGTATCATTAAAGGAAGATTGTTATTGAATTTGGCGAGGATCGGTGAAGGGATTACCGATTTCTGCTTAGAAAGTGTATAAGGTTGTACATGTAATTATATAGAGTATAATTAAAGGAAGGTTGTTTTGAATTTTGCGAGGATCGATGAGAGGGTTACCGATTTCTGCTTAAAAAATGTGTAAGTTATTTGATGGATAGAATATCATTTAAGGAAGGTATTGAATTTGGCGAGGATCGGTGAAGGAGTTACCAATTTTTGCTTAAAAAGTTACATAAGTTATACATGTAATTTTATATAGAGTATCATTAAAAGAAGGTTAGTATTGAATTTGGCGATAATCGGTAAAAAGTTTCTTTCTTTATACAAAATTTTGAATTTTTGAGAAATGTCTGTGGTAGCTTTAACTTCCGCAAATTTTGAAATATTGGGTTATTTCTAATTCTGTTATATTCTTCAGTTTTTTCTTGAATTTGGCGAGGATCGGTGAAGAAATTACCGATTTCTGCTTAAAAAGTGTATAAGATGTACATGTAATTTTATATAGATTATTAAAGGAAGGTTGTTTTGAATTTGGTAAGGATCGGTGAAGGGATTACCGATTTCTGCTTAAAAAGTGTATAAGATGTATATGTAATTTTATACCTATAGATTATCATTAAAGGAAGGTTGTTTTGAATTTTGCGAGGATCGGTGAAGGGGTTACCAATTTCTGCTTAAAAAGTTACATGTATAAGTTATACATGTAATTTTATATAGAGTACCATTAAAAGAAGGTTGGTATTGAACAAAATGGAAATAAGATATATCTGCAACTACTAGGGATTATTTTAGTAAAAACATTAATTATTTAATTGATTTTTGTAAGAGTATAACAGATATTAGTATAACAGATATTAGTTGCAATACAGCTTTATCACAATAAAAAAGTGTGCAAGTAGAAACTTGCACATTGCTTCCTCATAGTTTTTAAGTGGGCAAGTAGAAACTTGCACATTGCTTCCTCATAATTTTTAAGTAATGCAAATTATAAATTTGAACATTACTTTCTCACGATTTTTAAGTATGCAAATTATAAATTTGCACATTGCTTAATCAACATTTTATTTCGCTCATAAAGCTTTCTCTATGAGGAAGCCAAATTAATAAATATCTACTAATAATTATAAAAAAAAAAAAAACAGGCTTTCTCATAGAGGAAGCTTTATGAGCGAAATAAAATGTTGATTAAGCAATGTGCAAATTTATAATTTGCATACTTAAAAATTGTGAGGACGTAACGTTCAAATTTATAATTTGCATTACTTAAAAATTATGAGGAAGCAATGTGCAAGTTTCTACTTGCCCACTTAAAAACTATGAGGAAGCAATGTGCAGGTTTCTACTTGCACACTTAAAAACTATGAGGAAGCAATGTGCAGGTTTCTACTTGCACACTTAAAAACTATGAGGAAGCAATGTGCAAGTTTCTACTTGCACACTTTTTTTTTTTTTACAAATTCGAAGCGCTGTCAATTGACAACGCAGCGCTACCATGGTGGCAGACGCGGTCCTTAATGTTTCTTATGGTACAATTATCGCTATTAATAATGTCTGCCACATGAACAAATCATATAGAAATTTTGGCACCCAGCTCCCTAACTATTTGTAAAGAAGGCGACGGAGATTCAAATATGAAAAATTTATTATTATTGTGGTAGTATTTACTATTTCGCATATCTATCATTTATATGTTATTATATATAGTGTATAAACGAATAAAGTGATCTATATGTGAGCAATCGCGAGATCTCCAGGGGGGAGGGGGCCTATAATTAATAATTTTATTTGCGTTTTTGATTCCTTTTCTCTTATATAATTTTGGGATCTCTACAAGGACGTCATCGTTGGAATCTAAGGAATTTTGAGGAGAGAAAACTGATGGCGAGGGGCTGATCGTTTGAGGAAGTCGAGAGGGAGGAGGGAGGCCTGTTCGCGCCTTTCGTGGAGCTCGCAGGAGGCTAAGCGGAAGGGGAGCGCGATGAAACGCGCGTATAGCGCGTGATCGGCAGGTGACGGAGAAGACTGTCGCAGGGCCCTCCACGGCCAAGGAAAATGAGATGCCCCGACCGATCTCCACGGCGCCGACCGGACCCGGAATGGCGAGGTCATCATCCCAGAGGTTCACCGGGAGAGCTCCGGTCGGTAAAAGTGAGGCCCGGCTGTCCGGAGCGCTCGGCGAAAATTTCGAAATGCCATTGCGAAGGCGCGGGCTCGCGAAGCACCTCCGTAGGACCGACTGTATACGACACTGCGCGACGGGGACCGTGGCGAGCTTACGAATCCGCGGAACTCGCCCCTAATTGGTCGGCGGTCGCGATGGTCGCGATAACGCGCAGAAGATTTGCGCACCCCTGAGCAGGTATACCATCGATCCGGTATCGCGGTATCGAGCAGCGTTCGCTCGATCTTTTCCGGTTCGTCCCAGTTCGTCCTTCGGCGTGGGTAGACGTGCGTGTGTGTGGCAAGAAGTCCCAGCCCCAGCCCGATCTTTGTGAGAGGCTTTCGAGAAGGACGAAAAGCAGCGGCGAGAAGCCAGGATCAGCGGATCGGTGAGCTTGCTTTCTTTAATTGTCGCGTTTTAAGTACATCGCGAGTCGCGTTTCGCGTGGGCGTCCATATCCCTCGTTCGCGTTAAGAATTTTGAGTATAATTGCTTTAACATTGTTGCGCCTATTTTATGTTGAGTGTTGCCGCGGATTCATGTGATCGCGTAGTGATAAGTGCTATCGCGAGTATCGCGCATTATTCGCCATTCGTTAGTGCGCCTCGTTGGACGTCGTCGTGACGTACGCTGTTCGTGTTAAGGCTATTCTACAATTGCGTAAACGTGGTCGTAAGTAGTTGTAAGAGTGTTGTACGGCGTGGTTGTAAAGCGGTACTGCGGTTGTAAAGCGTGTTGTGGAAGATGGTTGAACTTCATCTTTCACGACTACGCCAGATGTGAACGTAAGAGCCAACCAATCAGAGTGCATTCGAAATACACACTGCACTCTGATTGGTTGCTTTAATCAAGTTTACAACGTATCGTTACTCTATTGTAGATTAGGTGCTTTCCATTTACATCAAAACTCAGATAATTCTCACTTGTGACGTCGTTCTATCCTTTTTGGCAATTCATGAATAATAAAGACAGAATGACATCACAAGTGAGAATTATCTGAGTTTTGATGTAAATGGAAAGCAACTATTGATCCGTTGTACAAGATTCACGAATACTACTACTCCTACTCCTACAACCCTACGTTTACGCAATTGTAGAATTTACTGGCGACAGAATCCCTTTCGCGTAATCGCGGTTTTTGAGATCGACTCCGTGCGCGCCGAGCGTGACGCCGCATCGTACACTGAGAAAAAAATGTTGTTAATTTGACTAAACTCGTTTAGTTGATAGTAATTTGTTTAATGC
The DNA here is from genome assembly GCF_030848795.1 of Temnothorax nylanderi. Classification (NCBI taxonomy): domain Eukaryota; kingdom Metazoa; phylum Arthropoda; class Insecta; order Hymenoptera; family Formicidae; genus Temnothorax; species Temnothorax nylanderi. The sequence goes on from NW_027249824.1 coordinate 26,083, forward strand.
AAATATTAATATATTTAAATCAAATATACGTGAGTAATATCAAGAAATTCTTGTCATTTGAAATAACAAGATCATTTTGTTAAATTATTTAATTCAATTAATCATAAACCTTATTGTACTAATGAAATTATAATCAATTGAAATAAGTGACAATGTTAGATAAAATAAATTCTACAGATGATAAGTTTAGTTGATTAAACATTATTTATGTTTATGTTAAATAAATGATTCTGTGAAATGGATAATCCTTGTCATGTAAATACATAAAATATTTAATTGTTTTAAAAAGACGTAGCTATTTCATTGAAGTAAATATATTACCATAGAGAAACCTATTTTCATCATTTTAATAAGAGATTTTGTTGCATGAGCATAATATTTAGTTACAAGTTTGATTAAACGAAATACTTTAACTATTAATTTAATCATGTCATATGCTCTGCAGAAACATATAATTGATCAAATCTAGAGTATAGTGCAGTAGAACAAATCGAATAGAATACTTGGTGTAATTATATATTTTTTTCATGCAATTTGTTCTTCTTTAGATGAATAATAACGAGTAACTTATTTGAACTGACAATGTTTTTATCTTTACTCTGCATTTTTATATTAGTATATGTATGTCAAATAAATAGTTTTGTGAAATGGATAATCCTTGTCATGTAAATACATAAAATATTTAGTCGCTTTAAAAAGACGTAACTATTTAATTAAAGTAAATATATTGGCATAGAGAAAACTGTTTTTATGATCTTAATAAGCAGTTTTGTTGAATGAGCATAATATTTAGTTAACAAGTTTGGTTAAACGAAATACTTTAACCATTAATTTAATCATGTCATATGCTCTACAGAAACATATGATTGATCAAATCTAGAGTATAGTGCAGTAGAACAAATCAATTAGAATACTTGATGTAATTATATATTTTTTTCATTCAATTTGTTCTTCTTTAGATGAATAATAACGAGTAACTTATTCAAGAAAACCCTATTATTTAATGGAAAAGACACTATTATTTGAAGTAATATCTCCCAACCAAATAATATATTATTTTGTTACAATGAATGTGATAAGCGTTTTCACCGCTAGGCGGCTGCTAAACTCGTAAGTCAAATTCGACCAGAGACCGTATATAAGGCCCCACGGCGAAAGCGTCTATCACTCGCAGTTGTACACATCATCCATCACACGGCCACTCGAGTGATGAAGATATGACAATTATTTATTATTTATTTATTTATATATGTGGCAGTCGACCGACTGCTACATATATAAATAAATAAATAATAAATAAATATTTAAGACATTTTTTATGAAGCATAGATATTGTTTAAATGAAACAATAGTATCATTAAAGCGATAAAGAATATGTCTTTTGTTTTAAACAATTTTTTTATTTAAGACGAATATATATATTCTTTTAAAAATCAAACAATCGTAATCATTAATCGAAACATTAGTTTGTTTCGACAATAAAATTTATTAAATCCAAAGAATCCTTTTTCTCTGTGTACAACGCGAATATATGCAGTTTTATTTGGACTATATTCCTGATTTAAAGAACAATATATTTGATTGTAAGTATCAAATGTTACATTGGAAAGAATAAATGCTTTTTTCATTGAAATTAATATTGGTGACAATGAACAAAATATACTGCTTCTTCAATATTAAAAATAATCTGATTAAAATGTTATATGTTCAGGTGAAACAAATATTTCTTCCCTTTAATTAATTATTCGTGACAGTTAACGAAATAAAAACTTCATATAACGTTATATAGAATTCACTGGAATGTATCTGTATTTGTACAAATTTATTATCTTGTTAGACAAACTAAATTTACCATTGAATCAAACACGTTACTATTGAATGAAATTGATGAATTTGTATACTTGACAATATTTATATTTCAGCATAATAAATTACCGTTAAGGAAACTAAATATTTCTTTTCATACAAATAATACTATTGAATCTATTTAAATATAATATTTTTTAAATTAACAAATGTTAGCTTGACAGCCCGTGACCGCTGCATTTAGTTGAATCAAATAATATTTCTTTGAATCAACGATTTTTTTTCTCAGTGTATATTTCATGTTTGATTCTGTCGCACGTTTACTGCCTTTTCACGTTTAATTCTATCTCCTGTTTATTTCTATTTCACGTTTGCCTTTGTTAGGTCGAGCTGGCCCCTCGCACGACCAACTAAATTGGCTATCGTGGTTTTGCATCTAGATTCTCGCGAATTCTGGAAATTAGTGGACGCGAGGAGTGCGCGTCTGGCGCTCAATTATTTATTGAAGGTGTGGCTTTCGAATCGTGCGAGGGATCAGCTCGAGACAGCTCGAGAGACCCGTCGTCCTTAGGGCCTGAGCAGAATAGCTGACTTATAATTTTAAGACAGTGTTTTATGCTTTAAATCTTTGTTTTTAGCAACGCACAATACTGTTTTATGTCTCAAGTCTTACAATGTTGACACTTTGTACACTCGTTTAAGACTTGAGACATAAGACAGTATTGTGCGTTGCTAAAAACAAAGATTTAAAGCATAAAACACTGTCTTAAAATTATAAGTCAGCTGTTCTGCTCAGACACTTACTCTCCCGTCTCCCCCTTTTCATCCGTCTTGCGCCTCGCACGGGAAAGAAACAAAAGACATGATAACAAATATACATGTGAAGGGTACAGGGGAAAAACATAGTTCACACACTTGTGGCGAAGAACCATCAATCCAACATACGATGTAAACATTAAGTAACTGCATTCCGATATCCACTGCCAGTACCTTTTGAAATAGTTTCCTAAGATGTCTTGAAACTTAAAATTGTGTTTTTTTTTAAATTACTTTGGATGGACATTGATCGTTTTTTTCCTTGTACACTTCATATATATATATATATATATATATATATATATATACATATATATATATACGTATATGTATTATCACATATACATAATATTTATAATTATAAATACTTCTATGTTATATGTAATACTTTTTCTTTTCTTTATTTTATTTATAAGATACGAAGTAGATAATAGTCTAGAACTACTGTACATGTACGTATTTTTTGTACATATTTTATTCTATTTTCTAAATCCTGATCTGGTTAAACAATTTTGCTTATGTCTTTGAATCATTCTTATTTATAATATCCTTTTTACAATTAACATCATGTCTCATATACATCAAAAGCGCCTTGCATAAAGTTTGTGTCGCAGTTTCCAAAACTTCTTTCGTATGAAAGCCTATACTTATACGTAAAAAATTCTTTGCTTCACCCTTATATGAAAATCGAGCACCTGGTATCGCTGATACTTTATATTCCCGTTGACACCATTTGATGAATTTGGTAGCATCTATATCTTTAAAAAAAGATAATTTACAAAAAATGAAGTAAATAAAAATATAATTAAAAAATATAATTAAAAAAGAATACAATATTAAAATTGTAATATATAATTATTTTAAAATTTTATATTCGAATTTACTCAGTTATACTGTATTACAGGAATTGTATGGGAAAAAGATTCGTTATACCTGACGGAAGATGGATCCAGACGAAATAACCACCTCCTGGTCGTTGATATGAACAACAACAGTTTGGCAGAAATTGATCCAGTGTCTTACAAAGGATATTTAATCGTTCCTGTAAGTTGATTTTTATTTATTTTATTTTTATTTACTTTTTATATAATAGTTTAAAAATATATAAGAACAATTTTCGTATTATAATAAATTATAGAGAGCATACATAATCTATTTTTATAATTAAATACCTATTAAAGATTTGCTGTACGATAATCACTGTTAAATTAATGATATTTTTGAAGCATAAAAATATTTATAGTACAGAGATGATGTAACGTACCTTGTAGATCTTTATAATCTTATCCAGATACTCATTTTCGAGATTTTCATGAAGCAAACTTGCAATTACTCCGGAAACATAATGATTAACTCCACCACCACTGCACATTATGCCCCTAAAAAAAAATTAAAAATATGTTAAAAGACATGCATTAAGACAGTTACAATAATAAGTCACAAGATTTTCGTCAATCCATATAACGCACTAATATTCAGTAATTAACTTTATTTAGACTTTTTTGTAAATCGTTGACACATTAAATAATTTCACATAATTTACAATTTTTTATTAACAGTTTTTTTTTTAAGAAAAAGAAAATAAGATCTCTTACGATGTTTTCACAATGTTCACAATACGCGGACTGCATTCAATCCATCCAAAGCGAATCGCTGGTGAAAAGATTTTAGAGAACGAACAATTTGATACAATGTTTCCTCCTTTATAATTTGGTTCTTTTGGATCATCGTAAGAAAATAAACGTCGTGGCGGAGATCCTTGCCCATAATAAAGCAAATTGTACACATCATCGCAGACTACCACTATGGAATTGTTTTGTGCAATCTCTACTAAACGCTTGCATTGATCTACCGAGAAATAAAATTGACAAAATAATCTATGTTAATGTATCTCAAGAAGTAAGGTACCAATGACGGGACACTTAAGACCTATGTCTGGACACCTTTATCATTTTAGTTTCTAAAATAATTTAGTTCTTAAATAAGTACAATGTGAATTAAAATCAAAGATAAAAATATAATACAAGAAAAATATTTTTATCTTTGATTCTTTGATTTTAATTCACGTTATAACTTATTTAAGGATTAAAATGATAAAAATGTTGAGACATAGGTACGTGTCCAGGCATTGGTATATTTACTTTATATATTTTACTCTTTTAAGTATATATGTACTTTAGATTTTTGAACTTTAGATTTTGAACACTTTTGATTATAGAATTTTGTTCTTTTAAAGTACAAAAATTTAAAGTACATATATACTTATATATATATATATATATATATATATATATATACATATATATATAAGTATATTGGTTGAAAAAATGTAGATAATGAAATCGCAAATTGTTCTGACACAGAATACAGTGGATTGTATGGTTACGACAATTTAAAATATACATTTACAGCAATATTTAAATTACCAGGTGACAATGTCATTCCGGTTGGATTATGAAAAATTGGTATTGTATAAAACATCGCCCAGAATATTTTCTGATTGTTTAAAAGAAAGTTGCCTTTTGTCTTCTCTTCAATTATTATTTTTTCAAGTGCATCTAGATCTACTGCATCATCCTTCATTGGCACTATATGAAATAAAGACAATAATAGACACTTTAGTTAACATTTTTACATATAATTTTTAATAAAATGTCTAATGTTATAAAAACATATTTATGTTATTTATATTTTTATATCTATATATATAGGATTATATACATATGGGCTGAGTTTCTAAATTTATTGCCAGCGTTGAAAATCTATAGTATACGTTACGTGTACTATAGATTTCCAGCGTTGGAAGTCTATATACATGTAACGTATAGATTTTCAGCGCTGGCAATGAATTTAGAAACTCAGCCATACATTTGATACATTATATCTTATTTTAATTACTATATAGTATATATGTTTTTACTATATGTATATACATTTTTACTATATAGTTTTTATATTCTTTTTTATTTTTATAAATTTAATACATTAATGTCCGTTTTCACCAACGTCGTTTAACTTTAACCTTAGTTTAACTTACTCTTCGTCTGTTTCTAATGTCCATTTCTATCAACGCAGGTTAATTGTAATCTTGGTTTAACTTACCTGTCATCTTTTCCTAGTTCTAAGAGTTAAGCCCCTTGTACAATAGGCGATAGCGATAGCGATAGCGACAGCGACAAGGTTGCCGACAAAGCTATACCTTTGTCGGCAACTTTGTCGCTGTCGCTATCGCTATCGCTATCGCCTATTGTGCAAGGGGCTTTAGAAAAAGATACTTAGTAAGTTAAACCGCGATTAATCTATATAAATAAAGTTAATGCTACATTGGTAGAAATGGGCATAAGGGAGACTGTTAGACAAAGAGTGAGTTAAACTAAGGTTAAAGTTAAACGACGTTGGTGAAAACGGGCATTAGACATTATTTTGTTTGTTTTACAAATATATAACAAATTTATAGTAGGTATCATCTACCTGTAACTATTCGCATTAATGGAAATTGTTTAAAAGCATCAAGAGCAATCATATAAGTAACTTCCTCTACAAAGATAATTCCATTCGGTGAGAGTATGGTATTTAATAATAGTTGAAGACCGTGCGATGCTCCGCATGTCAATATTAGATGCTCTCTCATCACGGAATGGCCATACCGTTTGCTTAAAAACTTGGCTAACTCATCGCGACATTCCCAAAGACCCGCTGTGATACCATATTGAAAGAGATAATATTTCCCTTCCTTTTCTTCTTCTTCCTAAGGCAACATTTATTTTCATCAATATGGATTGCAAAGTATCAATAAATATTTTAGGATTTTTTTCTGAAATAGGTTATGAAATATTCCATAAATGCAAGCAACAAATATTAAAATGTTTATTTATCTTCATAAAATTTTCATTAACTATTTAAGTATCATCGTTACATTTTAATCTTAACTTAAAAAATATTTAAAACTGTCTTTGTTAAATATTTGCATGAGATTTGCTTTTATCAAAATATTTGATAAATACAATTAGCTTTAATTGCACTTCAACTTGAATGAATATAATTGAATCTGCTATCTGATTCTGAAAAAAATTATAATATATAGATATTTTTTACTTATAGAAGTAATTTTTTTAACTTTTATGACTCCATTTTTTATAAGTCATAATAATAAATAATTATTAATATTAGTTGTAGTCACATTATTACTTGCGCGATTTAACAAATGCAACGGACATATGCACAAAGTACAAAGTAAAAATAAAAATAATTTTATTTGACTAATAATAACTTATTTTTAAATATCATTATGATAATAAATTGTTTTTAAAGATACTTAATAATTTAGAAAGATACAAAAAGTTATTGAGAATATGTATTGATTGTTCAAGTATATTTTGTCTGTCAAACGCAAAGATAAATATGCAATATTAAAATACTTCATTTTTACCAGTCTATGTCGCGTGGATCTATTCAGCATTTCTGCACAATGTTTTAATAAGTCAGGACCAGGTGCTCCGACTGACAAGTTTACAGCTTCCTGATTGTAGACATTAAATATTGGGTCACCATCGAACAAGTGTCTCAAATGTGGATCATGAACAATATCCATGTCAGTTCAAGTTGTGTAATCTGTTTTAATTTTTATAAATAAACTTTACATTGCGTAGGCTATTACCAGAAATTATTTTATTTTACAAATAAAATGTATATACATATAAGTAGTTTACAAATTACAATTCGGACAAAATTAATTTTTTGATCACAGTTATGAATATTTTTAATCATTGTTTATACTATTTAACGTAATATTTAATATAATCAATATTTAAATCATAAAAAACAATAAAAATCAGTATAATTTATCGATTCTATATATATCAATATTATGCACTGCGATAATGCAAAAGGAATAAGTAAGTTCTTTTTTGAAAAATATTTCAATAAAACATGTAATTGTTATGTAAATGCGTAAATTTTTTATTGCGTAAATTATTATATAAAAAGTTTTTTATTTAAGTCTACGTATTATAGACAAATTCTCTCATACCAAACTCTTTCATTCATTCAGCTATAATTTGACATTTTTTAAAAATATAAATATAAGTAGATTGTTTGGAGCAATTAATCAGCAACTTTACAGAGATAACGCATTGCATCATTCAGATAGAAAAATGAAATATGAGTAGGCAATATATATCTTGTATCACAATCGTAGTTACTAGTATTATTAACAATAAGTATTCAGATCTATAAAGCCTCTAATAAATGTTTAGTAGATATCATGGAAATTCAAAACTTTTATTAATCGTTAATGTAACTTTCCCATGGATGTCTACTGAGTGTCTATAGGCCTGTATTTCGTACTTTTATTTGATTTATATTTGATTAATTATTAATTACTAGGCGTAAATAAGTTTCGAAGTTTATATGAAGCTACATGGATATTTCATAGAGCTCTGATGAATAACTAATATGACATTAACTAGAGATTTTCTATGACTGTCCACTTATTGACAAAAGCTAAGAAAAGCCATTAATTAAAAGTTATTAAATATATAATATTTTACTTACTCGTGTATGTATGATGGTCCTAATTAAGCATAAGAAATTTATTTTATATAATAAAAAATAAATTTTTATTTCTAGTATGCAGTCCGTTACATTGTATGTAAAGGAATAAATAAAATATGTTTATGTCCGCAATAAGAAAAATTAACACAATATCAAATACTGTAAATATAAACTGTAAAATACTAGTATATGTATATTACAAAATATATCAATATTGATTATATTTATGTAGATTGATAGTATGTTGATTAATAATAATATTTTCCAACACTGAACATTACTTTAATAATTCTGATTGACAATATTAATTATATATTAATTATATTAATACAAATTATAATCCACATATAATTTTTCACCATTTTTAATTAATTAGCAACAAATTACTTTGACGAATATTTTTGGAAAATATCATACTTAAAATTTTATAAATTAAAGTTTTATTTTAATTTATAATTAATTTTTTTCGTCCAATTAAAATTATGACAAAAAATATAATTACATAATTTTTTTAATATATCAAAGTTTACTTAAGAATTTAAATAATACACAAAACTTGATTTTTGATCAATTATATGAGTTTAGATATGTAATTCTGTCTATACATATATAGTAAATATCTCTACTTTTTTATAATGGATTTTCTATAGATATTTATCATAAAGGTAATGTGAATATTATAAATCTTTTATGGAAATAAATGGCTCATGGAGTATGATAGTTCTAAGGTCTTTTAAGGTGAATACTTTAAGGTGAATACTTTAAGGTGAATACTGGACATTACGTGTGAATACTTTTTAGTGTAAAAAAGTTTAGAACTGCAAAATTGTATACTTTAAAAGTATTGAATATGTTCACTTCTGTAATACACTGTGCACGGACACTGAACTTCTTTATGTAATTTGTTGAACTTGATTTAATTTAATTTGATTTGATTAAAGGCTGCATCTCGATTCACTGTCAGTACTGAAAATCTATATTTTTCTATATTTTACGTCACGTATACTATATATAGATTTTCAGTTCTGACAGCTGCTGACAGTACTGACAGTTGCTGACAGTAAATATCGGAATGCAGTCTTTATCAATTAAACAAAAATACACAGTACATTTTATCAGTACGTTTTATCAGTACGTTTTATCAGTTACGTTGAAGGAAGACTGAGATTATGAACGTGAAAATGTGTACTAAGAATATTTCAGGCACGAATATCCGTGTCACGCGATTGCTCATGAGAGACTAACGAACGTGAAGAATGTAGATGTCGTGAGAGACATTCCTCATGACCTGACTTCTATATACTAATTAGAATGCTTACTTCGCCGCCATTTTTTATGCTAAAGATAAGGGACACCATTTCCTGTGTCATATACTCACACATATATAAATCAGTCATTATTCGGTGATTTAGATCACGTGATACACTCACGGACAGTGCGCATCATGTGCATCATGACACATGTAATGGCGGCTCGGTTTCACTTCTATCTCTTTTTATCACATGTGAAATAATCACAGTGAGCAGTTCAGTTAGTATAGCCTGTGCTTATGACTAATATATTCTCGTGCCTTTCCGTACAATTCCGTACAGTTTCGTGCACGTGCATTTTGCATCAGCATCAAACTACATTGAATGCATGTCTTCTTCATGTATCAGCAATATGATATGAATATCGAGATATTAAATTGAATAGATAATGATATATCAATTTCGATAGATTTGAATAAGTTTCTTCAAAGTGTCCTATATTTTTGCTTATAATAATATTGTGAATAAATGCAGAAATTATTTTCCCCTTCTATTCATTGTCGTTATCGTTATCAACTATTATTAGCTTATGAATTATCACATATCTTCTAAAAGATTGATTCATGAAAAAAAGCTTAAAACTTTTGGATTAACAATGAAACTTCTCTCTTTGACAACATTACACAACTAATAACGGAAACGTGACGGTCAGCATTAATTTATTATTTTAACTCCCGTATTTTTAAATACATTACCTAATGTGAAAATTAAGATATGGAAGTGGTTCACTGTTAACAAAATTTTTTTGCTATCTTCTATTAAGATTTGTTCTATATCAAGACATGTTATTGTTGAGGAGACTAAATTTGTATTAATTTAACTTTTGCTTCCTCATAGAGGAAGCTTTGTGATGGTGAAAAAAATTTTTTTCGAGATTTTGATGGAAATAGGTTTAGAATGTTCCAAAATGTCGAGAAATCATATTAGTAAAAAATGTCCGGAAGTATGTATGTATGTATGTGTGCGCGCGCGCGCGCGCGCGCGCGTGTGTGTGTGTGTGTGTGTGTGTGTGTGTGTGTGTGTGTGTGTGTGTGTGTGAAAAATTCTTTATTAGCCTAAGAATAAGTTTGTTGTTTGAAGCATTGACAGTCAACATGTCCCAGACACAGTATAAGTAAGAACAGTAGGTACACTCTGTTAAGAAGTTGGAAATAAATATGGCGATTTGCACAATTAATAACATATTAACATGACGATTGTCATGGTAACTGTATGGTAACTGAGTATGAGATATTAAGATAAGATCATAGACGTTTATGGATAAGATAAAAAGATAATAATATCATATAAAATAAAGCGTGATCGCACGATCAACAACATGGCGGATAGTTGCCACGAAGTGTGTCTACTGTTCTTACTTATACTGTGTCCCAGACAGCAAAACGTCTGTCATATGTATGAAATATGTTTGTAAACTCGTGACGAGCGTTTGCGCAAATAACACGTAAACCTGCGTCCGCAAATGCTCAGCAACAATATTGAATTTGCTTCAAGCAACGGTTTATTCAATATTTATCACATTTTTCCAGCAATGTCTAGTTTATGCTCGGAGATTCCAGTGGTGTACAGTTTATATGTTATTGATGGAAATAATTTACATATTGTTGCTGCAAACAGTTTGCAGCAATAATTTACATATCTTTGCTGTAAAAGCATCATAAGTATGAATTCTAGCGGAATTCTCTCTAGCTCTTGATGATGTACGACTTATGTTTACGTAAAGACGATAGATGGCGTTAAGATTACAATCTAGTTACAACACTCCCCCTTAATCGAAGGACATCTAACGATATATAAAAATATCGAAATTAACTCTTATATTCTTTGATGGAAAAAAGGCTGTAATAACAAAAATATATTTATGAAATTAAAACTGTGTTGATACATCTGACATCTATACTTCTATATTCTATGTAGCATTTTTCATGCCTATACCTATCAAACAATTTTGGTGTTTAAGTCGTCCAAGACCTTTAGTAAGCACATCAGCAATCATATCTTCCGTACACATGTACTCGATGGCAATATTACCTTCTTGCACTTGCTCTCTAATAAATGATACTTTGGCTTAATGTGCTTGACTCGTTTGTGAAAAACGGGGTTGTGAGCCAATTTTTGAGCACTTTGGTTGTCATTGTAAATGAGAATAGTCTTCTTTTCTCCTAATAATTCTGTGAAGAATCCTTGCAGATGAACTGCTTCCTTAGCTGCTTCCGACATAGCCACATATTCTGATTCCGTTGATGACATTGAAGTACATCTTTGTTTTTTACTTTCCCAGGAGATCGGTCCACCTCCATATTTAAATACGTAGCCTGTATACGACTTTCCTTCTTCTTGATCATTTGCGTAATCCGCATCTACAAATCCTACTATACTTTCTCCTGTAGGTTGTTTAAACATTATACCCAAGTTCTTGGTATTATTCAAGTAACGAAGTACTCTCTTCAGCATTTTCCATTTCATTTCAGTATGTTCAACGTGTATTGACTGAGGAAACTTACTATAAAAGCGAGATCTGGTCTGGTATTTACCGCTAGATACATAAGTGATCCTATAACATTTTGATAAGGAACATCTGTAATCTTCTTACTAGTATCTTCAGCTCCTTTCATGCCAAGATCGACTGGAGTTGCAACTGGTTTGCTTTCAATCATTCCGAACTTCTTTAGGATCTCCGTTATGTACTGCTTCTGATGAATGAATACTTCGCCTGTCTTCTTATTTCTTTCAATTGAGAGTCCCAAAAATTGTTTGACTTCACCTAAGTCTTTTATTTTAAATTTACTCTTGAGTTGGTTTTTTAGTTTCGATTTTCTCTTGAATCATTTGAAACGATGAAGAAGTCATCCACATAAACTCCCACTATTATTATTTTGTCTCCATTAACTTTAAAGTACACGCAAGGTTCATGACTTGACTGCTTGTATCCTAATTCTTCTAACACAGCGTGAACCTTTTTGTTCCATGCACGTGAGGCTTGCTTTAAACCGTAAATAGATTTGTTGAGTAAGCATACTTTATCCTCTTGTCCTGGTACCTTAAATCCTTCTGGTTGTTCCATGTATATTTGTTCTTCCAACTCTCCATTTAAAAAGGCTGTATCCACATCAAGATGATCCATGTCCATTCCACGTTCAACGGCTAATGCAATTAAAGAACGTAATGTAGAACTTCTTACTACGGGGGAAAAAGTTTCTTCATAGTCAATTCCCATGACTTGATTGAAACCTTTAGCTACTAGACGTGCTTTATATCTGCTGATTTTTCCCTCTTCATTCCTTTTAATTTTATAGATCCACTTGCAAGGAATTACTTTTGATTTTTGGGTCTATCAACCAAAGTCCACGTCTTGTTATCTTTTAATGACTGGATCTCTTGTTCCATCGCCAATTTCCATTTATCTTTGTCTATACTTTCCATAGCTTCTTTTACGGATTGCGGTTCTTCATTTACTATACACGTAGTTTCATATAGCACGTAGTCGGGGAGCTCTTTCTTCTTACGCATTCTTTCTGGATATCTTCTCTCTTGATTATCCGAGTTGTCATCTTGAGCCGGTTGATCCTCTTCTTGTTCGTCGCTATTTATAGACTGGAAAAGATCATCATTTTCATCTTCTGAGTCCAATTCTTCTTGTGCAATTTCTTCTTCAGGATATGCGGACACCAGTTGATTTAGAGAAACTACAGATTCAGTTGATTGGTCTGTGCTGTGAAACCTATCTTCTAAGAAAACAACATCTCTTGATTCAATCAACTTCTTAGGATTACCTGGGTCTCTTAATCGGTATGCTGTGGGATTTTGCGAATATCCAACAAAAATCCACTCTTTGCTTTTAGCATCCAACTTCTTCCTTTCTTGTTTAGGAATATGAGCATAGACTCGACATCCAAAAACCTTTACATGACTGAGGTCAGGTCGTTCACCCGTCCATACTTCTTCTGGGGTTTTACCAACTATTGACCTATGAGGGGACCTATTCTTCAAGTAAATCGCTGTCTTGCACGCATCCGACCAATAACCTTTAGGTAGCTTTGCATCTTGAAGCAGACATCTAGTCTTCTCAATAATAGAGCGGTTGGTTCTCTCAGCAGTCCCATTCTGCTGAGGTGAATAAGGTACAGTCGTCTCATGCTTGATGCCTTGTTCTGCCAAGTACTTCTGAAAGCTCTCATTTACATATTCGGTGCCATTATCAGATCTGAGTGCCTTAATTTTTAGTCCTGTTTGATTTTCAACAAAAGCCTTAAATTCAATAAACTTTGCTAGAACTTCCGTTTTGATTTCAGGATATAGCCAAATATTTTTCTCGAATAGTCGTCTACAAAAATAAGCAAATACCTTTTTCCATCAATAGATTCTATACTCATTGGACCGCATATATCCGAATGAATTAAGCCTAATTTTGTAGTAGCTCGCTTATAATCAATCTTCTTAAATGGACGTCTAGCTTGTTTTCCTTCAAGACAACTAACGCAGGTCTTATTACTATCTCCTGTAAATTTTACACCTGTAACTAAACCATTTTGCATTAATTTCATTCCATATCGACATAAATGTCCTAATCTCTTATGCCAAAGATCTGCAATAGAATCAGTTACAGTAGTATATGCACTTAAAGATCTATTAAAATCTAACCTATACATTCCTTTGTCATTAAACGCTGTTAATACCGCATCTCCAGATATTTCACAATTTTCTTTACGATATATCTTACATTCTTGTTCATTAAAAACAAAAATAAAGCCCTTTTTAACTGTCTGACTTACAGATAACAAATTAGTATTTAGATTAGGAACATGTACAACATCAGTTATTCCAGTAATACCTTCAATATTCTTAATAGGAAAGAAACCTACACCATTGCTACGCAATTTTTCATTATTCGCTACTGTAATTTCTATACCTTTACATACATCTTCGCGATAGTTCTCTAGCCAATGTTTTTGACATGACATCTGAGCAGTTGATGCAGAATCCACGTACCACGCATCTGGATCTGGTTTATTTGAAGTATTACTTTCCATAGCAGCCTCTTCTTTCATCTCCGACCGCTCGGTGGTGAGTAGAGCAATTTCCTCTCGATTAACTGAAGTCCCGGAAGAGCCTGGAGTTACCATCATCGTGAGCAGAGCGTAGTCCTTCTTCTTATCAGTGGATGCAGTTTGGTCCTTCTTCGGGCAATCTGGACTTTTATGTCCTGGTTGTTGACATGTGTAGCAAATAACAGGCTTCTTTTTATTACTGCTTTTCTTCAAACTTGTTGGCTTATTTTTATTTGCATTCGCTGGCAGTTTCTTCTGGTTAGAATGTGTCTTCAATGCCAGGGCCGATTCATTTGCAGCTGGTTCACCTTCCTTTTTGGCAGCTTCGTTTAGAAGTCTAGATTTAACATCTGCTGCACCAATCTGTCTATTAGAGTTTTCTAGTGCCATTACCAGGGGATCATATTTTGATGGAAGTCCACCCAGTAGAATCGCGCCAACAGTTTCATCGTCTATTTCTTTTCCGATTTCAGCTAACTGTTGTACAGTCGACATAAGTGATGCAGGTTCTTACATGAACTATAGCAGTATCGTCGAGTGTTAGCGACATTGCGGCAAGGGCCATCCCATTCTTCTCAGCCTTAACCTCTTCTCTGATTGCGTCTCCCTCAGGATATCCAGTGACAGCATGCCATAACCTTTCATGCATTAGATAGGCCTTCATTTTGAATTTCCAAGTAGAATATCCTTCTCGACCAGATAGAGATTTGATTGAAGCCGGTGGCAATACACTTCGCGAGTCTCGTGAATCTCGTGACGTCGACGCATCAGTCATTGTGAATTTTCCTTTTTAATAATTCACCAAGTCACAGGAACGGCTTTCTACTAATACGCCCTGGGCCCATAACCTGTTGTAAATAGGCTGGGTTTGCAATCCAACGTACGACAGTTTCTTATTAAACGAAATGTATTTCTTAAGAACGATACAAAACGTGTCGTGTCGTGTGCCGCTCGGTAGAGACTCGAAGTGTGCGCAGAGAACGCTAACGGAATCAATGGCGCGCGCAGACGTACAACTTAGTAAAAATAAAAAGTGTAATAATAGAGTAGCACTAGGTGCACACGCTACGCATGGTGAGAACCAAGAAACCTAAAGACGATAGATGGCGTTAAGATTACAATCTAGTTACAACATGTATACGACTTATGTTTACGCAAAGTTTGTGGCAATACATAAATTGGTTTCAGCAACACGTTTGCATGATTTTGCACATTCACGCTTTGCTATCAGAGGTTAAATAATTTTAAATGTTTAGATTATCAAGTATTAAAATTTAAAACCATGTAATCAATAACCACATAAACTTTGCAAATTTAAAATTAATAATATACTGTATATATACATACAGTGTGCGCGTGCGTACGTATGTGTGTGTATATATATACGGTATATTATTAATTTTAATTTGCAAATATATATATATATATATATATATATACATATATATACAATAAAAAGTAATATAGAAATTAAAATTTGATTGAATTTGTTTAATAATATGGATTCATAATATGACTATTTGTTTTTATTTTTTTTGCAGTTGGTAGAGCTGGATAACAAGGCACAAGTAGCACCAGCACAGCTGCTGAGTGACGAAAAGAGCTCCACCAGACGTAGCTCGCGGTCCAGTCTGGCTAATATCGAACGTGAACAAAGTCACGAAGAGGTGAGTCGTTAAGAGTTACAGAACAGGGGTACAGGTGGATTCCGTTTTTCGTTTTTCATTAGCTTCTATTCCGCCTTATCGCATCAACAAGTCCGTTTTCTTCAGCTGCATATTCTGTATTTTTTCTGTAACAGTTTTTATCTATCCTCTTTCACTCTCTCATGCTTTCTTGTAACACTTATTTTAAATGCAAAATTTGTCGTACTGCAGGTAAAGAAAACAGCTCTATCGTACATCAGTATAAGTAAGAACAGCAGGTACACTTCGTGTGCCTTTGATTTTTGTGGTAAACTATCCGCCATGTTGTTGATTGTGCGAGCGCCCTTCAAGCTGCATACACAATGAAAAACATAGGCAACAGGAACAGAATAATATTCTCTGTTCCTGTTGCCTGCGTTTTCCAGCTTCGGTTATTATTAGTTACCATGACAATCGCCATGTTATTGTGTAAATCGCCATATTTATTTCCAACTTCTTGACGGAGTACCTACTACCTACTGTTCTTACTTATATTGTGTCTATTATATCGTGCTCTCATTCGTCATTCGTCGATGATTTTTTTAAACGTTACTGAATAGGTAGATGTAGATGTACTTCTAGGGCGCAAACTTTGAAATATACCTTTTCGTCTTATCTTTTATATTTAATATACCTGTAAAGGATTCATATCAATCAATTGATTTCTGAATATCTTTTGGTATCATATAATAGAAAACTATTAAAATATTAAAATTAATTGATCAGATTTGAAATATAATATTAAAATTAAAAATATTAAATATGTGAAGTCAGGGCAGTAAGGGTCGGACGCAGATCCTTGTGCGTAAATTCAATATTTATTGATCCTCTTGGTACATTACTCCAAACAATATCCGTACGTTTCGGCTCTGAATCGAGCCATCTTCAGCAGAAGCGAAAGTTTGTCACGCGTTTCTCGTGCCGAAGGCGAGTTAACTGATTGAAAAGTCAGAACGTTTCTCGGGCCTTTTGGTGAGTTTTTTAATAAAAAAAAAAAAAGGTTTCCTTATTTTACAACTTATCGAAACTATTTACAGATAGGGATCAAAGTGTCCAGGGTTCTGACTTTTCAATCAGTTAACTCGCCTTCGGCATGAGAAACGCGTGACAAACTTTCGCTTCTGCTGAAGATGGCTCGATTCAGAGCCGAAACGTACGGATATTGTTTGGAGTAATGTACCAAGAGGATCAATAAATATTGAATTTACGCACAAGGATCTGCGTCCGACCCTTACTGCCCTGACTTCACATATTTGAATCTCGAGGGTCCTTATATTAATTTATTTAAAAATATTAAGATAAAAGTTTTAAGTCCGACAAAGAATCGACGCGCAGTTTAATAAGTTAGAAAATATAGATGTATATGTATATACATATATATGATATATACCGTGCGTACCAAAAGTTCCGGAACGGCCAAATCTAATAAGATCGTTTATTGGCCCCCTTTGAACTCTCCAACTTTTATATGAAATATTTTTTTCATAAACCAATACTTTCTGAGATAATTGGCTGTTCCTGAATTTTTGATACACACGGTATATATATAATAGTCACATATAGTGCCTTGTGCGAAATTTTGGGCTCATGATTTCCGCGGCTTTAATGTTAATATTTTTCTTCCTTAATGCATCTTGAATTATTACTGGCGGCTTATTACCGAATTCGATGTATCCATAATCAAAAGACTGCATACAAGAATTTATGGTATGTAAAGATATTATGCGAACTGTCGTGTAATAGTTTATTATAAGAATCATGTCATATTTACACACTCCTTCGAGTAAGTCGTGCATTATATCGACGTGAAATGACGTGATTTCGTTAAAAATTGAGTTTTCTTTTATCCCGGCCAATCTGTAATTGTCAATTATAAGATCGTCATTATTTAATCGTCATAATTTTCTAAGGTGCGCAGCAAATGTTCATTTTCGATTGGAATTCTAATGGGAAACATCGAAGATTTACATAAACCGCACTTATTTTGTGAATTCTAGTATGAGAATCGGTGGGATTATTATATTCGAATTTATCATCATAATACATATAAAGGAATTACGAATTTATCTAAAAAGAATTGAGTTGAATTGAGTTGAATTGAGTTCGTGCGGTCGAATCTACACGAAAGAATCTACATAGGGAGCTTTCCAGCAAGCGACACAAGTCGACACAAGTGTCGTTTTGTCTTTGTTACTCATTGCTAAAATAGAAAGATAGAACGACGTTTGTGTCGACTTGTGTCGCTTGCTGGAAAGCTCCCATAAAGAAGTCATATATACATATAGATTTGCGGAAATCGCTGTATTTTTTTCCTATTTGCCGTTTGCGTTCGTCGCCAGGGAGCTTTTCTCGGAATTCAAACGCTCGAGGATCACCCCATTATTTGGGCCAATCGCGTGTTTTCGTTATCGCGCACGTAGTAATTTCGGCAAGTACGCCGCGCCCCGCGCCCGGCTGCGCGAAGGAATGTAAGGGGTGGGGGACAGTTCCCATCAGGACATCGCGCGGTACGGCTGCGACGTCGCGACGCGGCCGGCGGCGTGGATCCTTCCGACCTTCGATCAGCTTCGATCGTAATCGACGTAATCGTATTCGGTCGCGAACGAGCGCGATGTGTGTGATGTGGTAACGAAGGTACGGAGGGGACATGGTGTTCGCGAGTACGTTCGACGATCTCGCAATAAGAATAGCCGACATAAGCCGCTTATCGCGAAAAATGCGGGTTAATCGTCGTCCAGCATGGTGTACGCGACGCTTGCGGAGCCTGCGTTTTCTCGTCGCCGTGTCTCGCGCATGACGGTGGAAGCCCTGGAATATCGACCCGCGATCGAGGTCGGCGTTCGAGACAATTTTTCATCGAGGTACACATCGGAGGCATCCGAGTACCGTGCCTCGCCTCCTGTAAGTACCCAACGCTTCATATTTGTTCGACACGAGTAATTGCGCTCGCGAATGCGATCGCCATGTCCATGTCGTCCCGTCGAGAAGCTCGCGCGGTTTTCGTCGGTGCCGTTTTCCTGGAAGACGCTCGTCGCGGTCATTTTTTTCGGATGACGGGACAAATATTTTTTATACGCGAGCGTTACTTCTACTGTAGTAACTTACGATAATTCACTCATTTACGTGGAATCGTGCCTTAATTAATTATTGGAGGAGTGAAAACTATTACGTAGCCGCGTCTCAAAAGGAATTGAGTCTTTACCTATTACTAATGTATAACTTGGAAGACTGCATAAAGCCATGAATCACACTGAATTGTACATACTTTTTGTTGTGTTAGTTACAGCTGTTAGCTAAGATAGCGAACTTACAGTTTGTGATCGATATGATCATAGCAGACAAGTTTACTTTGCTAAGAAACCGATGTAATAACAACAGTGGCAAATTCTTTTGCTGCAGCAGCAAATACAATTTCAGCAAACCATGATTAGCTGCAACGGTGAAAATTTTTTTTCCGTGAACATTTTTCTTTTTATGGTGAGACATATATAATGTTGCTACTGTGCATTTTTTATAATTTTTGTCATCTCTAATTCGTATGAGTAGATCAGTTCACTTTCTGTGCTTCTGTGCAGTCGAAAATTAAATTATTATTTTGCTGTTGATTTACTCTTTATTTTTAAGCTTAGTTCTAAACTTATTTTGAACATATTTTTATTGTTGGTGCTTTTCGGAAAATTAAAAGTTTCAAAAATACCTCGGTTAAGGACTATAGTCTACTCATAGGTATATATTAGTTCAACTTGTTCGCGTCATCACGTTAGTGATAGTGAACATACAGCAAGATTTTAAGACAGTGACCATTCAGAACAATATTGACTACGATTACACGGCGGCTTATAATCTGGTTTAATAACTATGTACTATCCAATCCAAAATTTTTCTTTTTTCGATTATAATGATCATTTAAATGTGAGTCTATTTTGATATTATAAACATTTGAATCAATTTCTTTTAATATATACATATTAAAAGTTGTAGTTTAAGTATTAAAAGAGGCATATTTAAATAATCATTATATGACATCTGTGCTACTACTTTTTAGATTTCCAAATTTTGAAGTTATATTGACATCATTTTACTAGGCTATTTTTACTGGGATTTTAACATATTGAAATAAATAAATAATTACCTTACTTCAGATAATATTGATTTCAAAATCGATATTGGTACGTTAACTTTTTCTTCTTCCTCGTTTACTGAATCCTTGTTTAAGACATTTTCGTTATTTTTTTTTGAAACTTGCAGCTGAAAATTATCAAAAATATATTTTAAAAGAAATACCTACAGATTTCTCTAAACATTTTTACGTAAAATGTTAATATTTAATTATTTAAAGTATAAAAACTATTAAATTAAATATATATAAATGTGTAAAACTTAAATTAAATGTATATAATTATTATTATAAATAATTTGGAAACTTGAGTTTGTCAATTATATTTTTAATATCCCTTCGTGTAAAGAAATTTTAAACACATTAATCGGATTTTAAATATTTTATTCAACTATAATATCAATGTTAATGGTTGTTAAGGATCGAACATAGCAATCTCGATGTAAGCATCGGGCCGCGAGGCTGACCGCTACGTGCCTGCCGTCAGTCGCATGGCACGTATTCGATCCGTCACTGTGAAGTTGGCACCTCATTTTCAAAAATCGGAAATTTTATTAAGAGTTCCATTTGCACCCACAATAGTTCTACAGTTCCTGATAGATTTCAGAAATAGTTCCGTCGATTTAGATAAAAATATAACGATTCAAAAAAATGAAGTGCTAACTTCTCGTGACACCTCAAGTTTCGAAAATATTTATTTTTATCACGGAATTCTATAGTTCTTGAAGAGTTCTATAGTTCCTGATAGGTTTTAGCGATAGTTTTGGTCTTTAAGTATTTTTAAATAATTTTTTAATCTGACCGCTGGCACCTCAAGTTTCAAAAAAATTGATTTTTATCATGGAATTCTATAGTTCTCGAAGAGTTCTACAGTTCCTGATAGGTTTTAGCAACAGTTCTGGACTCTAAATAGTTTTTAAACAATTTTTTACTGTTACCGCTGGCACCGCACACAAGAGTAAAGTCATGAATCGCAGGCAGTTTCGATCGACTTTTTGACAGTTCTCGATAGTTCTCGCATAGTTCCAACAGATTTTATAGATTTTAGCAACAGTTCCGGCCTCTAAATATTTTTAAAATAATTTTTTACTGTTACCGCTGGCACCGCACACAAGAGTAAAGTCATGAATCGCAGGCAGTTTTGATCGACTTTTTGACAGTTCTCGATAGTTCTCGCATAGTTCCAACAGATTTTATAGATTTTAGCAACAGTTCCGGCCTTTAAATATTTTTAAAATAATTTTTTACTGTTACCGCTGGCACCGCACACAAGAGTAAAGTCATGAATCGCAGGCAGTTCCGATCGACTTTTTGACAGTTCCCAATAGTTCTCGCATAGTTCCAACAGTTTTTATAGGTTTTAGCAACAGTTCCGGCCTCTAAATATTTTTTAAACAATTTTTTACCGTTACCGCTGGCACCGCACACAAGAGTAAAATCATGAATCGCAGGCAGTTTCGATCGACTTTTTGACAGTTCTCAATAGTTCTCGCATAGTTTTTGCTCTCGCATTGACTTTACTCTTGTGTGCGGTGCCAGCGGTAACAGTAAAAAATTATTTTAAAAATATTTGGAGGCCGGAACTGTTGCTAAAAACTATAAAAACTGTTGGAACTATGCGAGAACTGTTGGGAACTGTTAAAAAGTCGATCGAAACTGCCTGCGATTCATGACTTTACTCTTGTGTGCGGTGCCAGCGGTAACAGTAAAAAATTATTTTAAAAATATTTGGAGGCCGGAACTGTTGCTAAAAACTATAAAAACTGTTGGAACTATGCGAGAACTGTTGGGAACTGTTAAAAAGTCGATCGAAACTGCCTGCGATTCATGACTTTACTCTTGTGTGCGGTGCCAGCGGTAACAGTAAAAAATTGTTAAAAAAATATTTCGAGGCCGGAACTGTTGCTAAAACCTATAAAAACTGTTGGAACTATGCGAGAACTATCGAGAACTGTCAAAAAGTCGATCGAAACTGCCTGCGATTCATGACTTTACTCTTGTGTGCGGTGCCAGCGGTAACAGTAAAAAATTGTTAAAAAAATATTTCGAAGCCGGAACTGTTGCTAAAACCTATAAAAACTGTTGGAACTATGCGAGAACTATCGAGAACTGTCAAAAAGTCGATCGAAATTGCCTGCGATTCATGACTTTACTCTTGTATGCGGTGCCGGCGGTTACAGTAAAAAATTGTTAAAAAAATATTTAGAGATCGGAACTGTTGCTAAAATCTATAAAAACTGTTGGAACTATGCGAGAACTATCGAGAACTGTCAAGAAGTCGATCGAAACTGCCTGATGCGATTCATGACTTTACTCTTGTGTGCGGTGCCAGCGGTAACAGTAAAAAATTATTTTAAAAATATTTAGAGGCCGGAACTGTTGCTAAAATCTATAAAATCTGTTGGAACTATGCGAGAACTATCGAGAACTGTCAAAAAGTCGATCGAAACTGCCTGCGATTCATGACTTTACTCTTGTGTGCGGTGCCAGCGGTAACAGTAAAAAATTGTTTAAAAACTATTTAGAGTCCAGAACTGTTGCTAAAACCTATCAGGAACTGTAGAACTCTTCGAGAACTATAGAATTCCATGATAAAAATCAATTTTTTTGAAACTTGAGGTGCCAGCGGTCAGATTAAAAAATTATTTAAAAATACTTAAAGACCAGAACTATCGCTAAAACCTATCAGGAGCTATAGAACTCTTCAAGAACTATAGAATTCCGTGACAAAAATAAATATTTTCGAAACTTGAGGTGTCACAGGAAGTTAGCACCTCATTTTTTTGAATCGTTATATTTTTATCTAAATCGACGGAACTATTTCTGAAATCTATCAGGAACTGTAGAACTATTGTGGGTGCAAATGGAACTCTTAATAAAATTTCCGATTTTTGAAAATGAGGTGCCAACTTCACAGTGGCATTCGATCCGGGGTTGTCGATCACGCCGCCCCGCGTGGTTGATCACGCGTCGATGCCGCCCCACGCACAGGTGCGAGCATGCCGGCGAGAATTGGAGCACGGCGCAACTCCGGACACGCGCAGTGTCTTTGTTCGTGATAACTGCGCCCCTCGCGCAACGCCGTCAATCATCGGATTAATCAGAGAGCGCCGCGTTCCGGATCTCTCCCCCGTTTCCGTCTCTCGAGAACTCTCCTGGCGGAAGAGAACGGCCTCGTGGCAGGCTCGTTTTGCACGTCTCCAAATCAAGTGATTTCGGCAAAACGGCAACGGCAAATATTCTGTGTGCGTGGTTTCTCCGCCGATTCATGCGCGGCATTGCCGCCCAATAAGTCGTTAAAGGTGCGTGATTGTCAAGGAACCCGAGACGTTCTTTAACACGTGCCCCTCCGCTCAACCGGGAGAAGCACGACTCCATACTCCGAGTCGCCAAGAGCGGTCAACTGCTATCTTCGAGGGTGACCTTCCTGCTCATCAGGTGAGCTCGCCTCCGATCACTATCATCGCGTCGCGTTCGCGATCGTCGTCTGCCTCGTGGACAAGATCTCCGTCGCAAGGGCATCAAGTTGATGCTCTTGCAAGATTTCCGTATCGCGTTTGCGGCACACAACAGATGAATCAAGATTTTCGATCGATTCGAATTCTGACAGTGTACGTGAAACGGTCGTTCGACATCGAGCCCCGATGCAATTCATTACTGGCCACGGAAGTCGTTCTCTTATTCGCAACACTCCCCTCATTTCGCGCTCTTTCTGGGGTGCGTTCGGATTCCCCATCCGAGTGCTAAAAATCCTATAGTATGTGCACTATAGTATGTCCTATAGTATGTTAAAAAAATCTGTATTAAAAATAATATAAAAATGTAGGAAGTTTTTATGCAGATACCGTATATGAAATTTCAAATACGAAGTTGAAAATTAAAGGAGTGGTATTTCGAAAATAAAAGTAACGAGTAGTAATATTACTATGCGCATCTGTTTGAAAAATCAGATACTTGTAAAGGAATCTTGATCTTTAAGTATATTTAAATTAAGTTCATGTTCATGAAAATTAGAAAACCTGTTTAATTTAAATATGCTTAAAAATCAAAATTCCTTTACAGATATATGCATTTTCAAATAGTTGAGCATAGTAATATTACTGCTCGATATTTTTATTTTCGAAATACCACTCCTTTAATTTTCAACTTTGTATTTGAAATTTTATATGCGCCGCCGGTGTCTGCATAAAAATTTCCTACACTTTTATATTATTTTTAATACAGATTTTTTTAACAGTGCATATACTATTGGATTTTTAGCACTCGGGTGGGGAATCCGTATGCAGCCCTGAATGGTGCTGGCATAAATCGCGCTCCGCTGACATTGCTATGATGTTATATTGTAGAATTTTACAATCTTAATTAATATTTAAATAATGTCTAACATTCCTTTTGTAATTCTCTAGCTCGAGTTTAAGTGCACAAGCAGATATAGTTTCCTAGAGATATCAAACTGTTAGAAAAAACGTGGTCTAAATTTTTGAGGTAAGGAATTAAAAATTGGTAATATGGAATACACATTGGAAAGGCTACTGTGATTCCATTTTACGTAGTTGCTATTCACATATTTCATTCATAACTGTTCTAAGAAAGAATTTTCACTAATTTAATTAATTTTATTTCTATCTATTAATGATATTTATTTAATTTATTTATATTTATAAAATAAAAATTTTCTAAAATAAAGTTTCGTAAAAAATATATACGCATTTTATATGGAATATACATAAAAATTACTTTACGTCAAATATTAATGTTATTTTTTACAAGTTTTTTATTTTATCAGTTATAGTTTTTCGAAGCACCATTGTTTCGTGCTCGGCCGGAGATTGGAAAAGAATTTCTATGAATTTAATGTTGTAGTATTAACACAAGAAAATTCAAAGACGAATAACCCTTACGAAAAAATACTAATCGAGTGTAAACGTTCAAATGTAGGTGTTTCATGAAGGTTACACTCAATTTGACAGTCATTTCGGTCCGTCAACGTAAATAAAAATAATGTATTTACTGATTTTACTTGTATTACTACGTGTTTTCCATCAATAGCACCTATGCAGATTCCATTTTTCATTAAATTCATCCGCTATACGCAACCAGTCTTTTCCACTCAAAGTAGATGGAAGAACTTCTTTACGTTGTGTCCTTTTTTCCATTTCTTTGCTCTATTTGACACACATAATACATATACATTAATGTAGATTGTGCCTCACTGCGTTGCACGTTTTACTTTTTTTTTACAATAACAGTGAAAGATTTATAAATATTTTATAGTATTAAAAAATGCATATAAAAGATAATCAGTTCCTTCGTGTGACTTAAATTCTTATTATCTTACGGAAAAATGTCATGTTGTTTTCAAAAAGAAAACAAAAAAAATCTGCTTGTTTCTGAAATCAATCTTGATTTCTGTTTTAGGTAGCTGAAGAGAGGGAGGAGAATAAGCACAGAAACAAGGAGAACATACCATATGGCGAGTATGGTGGTTGGCACAAGGCCGTAAAGATGGATTCTACTATCACTACTACCTTAAAGAACTTCGGCGGCCTTCATCAAAGACAAGGTAAATGCGAGGCCATGAAGACACTCGAAGATGCGCCATGAGATCTCAAAGAGAGGTAGATAACGTTTGTTGTATTAATTCTTTTGTTAAAATAATAAGGTAGGTAACGTTTGTTGTATTAATTCTTTTGTTAAAATAATACGCGTGTAGAATTGCAAATAAACTTAAAACTTAAAACCATATAATCAAACTTTGCAAATTTAAAATTACTAATATACTGTATATATATATATACATACAGCGCGCGCGCGTGCGTACGTATGGTATATATATATATTTTTTTATTGTATATGTATATATATATATATATATAATATGTACATATACAATAAAAAGTAATATTGAAATTAAAATTTGATTGAATTAGTTTAATAATATGGATTCATAATATAATTATTTGTTTTTATTTTTTTTGCAGTCGTTGGTAGAGCTGGTAGAGCTGGATAACAAGGCACAAGTAGCATAGCTGCTGGGCGACGAAAAGAGCGACGATATCATCGATTTTCGCTCGTGAATGTCGTGAGTGAGTGCGTCGACGGAGATGCGACATCGGTGAAGGACCACGGAGAGGAGGAGGGGGCCTGGGAGGCATCGGGCAACGGCGGAACGACCGTAAGGTGAGTAATATTCGTTTATTATTTTGCTGTCCCGTGGCGGATTCCGCCACTTTCTCAAGCGCGACGTGATTCGCCCTTACATTATACTCGAATCATTAATTCATTACTCGTACAATACAAGTATCGATTATCTTGGGCACTGCAATGCTTTAATGTAAAAATATTTGTATGTTTCAGATGCTTTATCTGATCAACGTAGTATTACAACTCCGCTGTTGCGCATCAGCCGGTGAGTGATTTGATCCAACATTTTTTCGCTTTTTAAGAATAAGGAATAAGAAATTATGGCTCCTGGTCCCTGAGTCGACAACTCCGCGATGACGGTGGCGACGTACCGTCGCGGTAGAAATAAGAACTAAGAACTCTCTTTCTCTCCAATGGAGAGGGCTAGTCAAAAAACGACTTTTTTCTTTTTCCTCGAATCTAATTTTTTTCTTTTCTTTCTCCCCTTCCTTTTTTTCTCTCCTTATCCTTTTCTTCAAGTCGATTTAAAAGATCAAGCAACTCTTTTCATCGAAATGAGGTAATTTTTGTTGTTGTTCGGGCACAACGGGAACATTTTCGTCAGATGCCCTTTTTCTCTTATCGTTTGTTTATCTGGTTCAGTGGACAAATCAGATGTATCATATGAATCAGATAATGCGTCCTGATGTTGCGCAGTGGGTTCCATAACCTGACCACCTGACGATAAATAAATACGACATATGATTCTACCTATAAGTAGTCTGAACTTCTTTATTAAAAAAACAATTACACGAAATCCCTGTGACATTTATACATTTCTAATAAAAAGTTTGACCTGTTACACGCAATTTATTATTTCTTTTCTTTAAAAAAAATTTTCCTGATTGCGGTTATTCCTCTTAAAAGAGCTTATAATAAATTCTAGTTTATTAAAGAATAAAATTTATCTTTGTTATAATCGAAAGTACATATAATTACGTAAATATTTTTACATAATTGCCCATTACGCAATATAGTATACGTACCTATATTATTTATAATTGTATGTAATTATTTATTATCGATAGGCAATAAGGAGTAATGAATTAAATTTGATGTTTCAAATAAATAATGAATTATAAAATATTAAATTAATCAAAAGTTTCGACCGCGTGTGTGTGCGTGCCGGGCCTGTCGAAAGTACGAGTCGGAGCGGCAGTCGTAAAATTCCCGTTTATTTATTTATTTTTTTTTACAAAAAGATTTTTCGTTGAGTAAACACGATATGCTTTTTATAACCACCCGCTGTGGTTAGCTTTAGGATTTCTCAATTAATCCTTAATTAGTTGTCAATTGATGAAAGATATTCATATATGCTGAGCATTGCAAAACACTGTCTTAAATACGTCGGAACTTTTCTGCGATATGTATGATCATTCTCGGAAAAAAAAATATCTTGATTCTTCAAATTTAAAGATGTTAACAGAAATACTATGCAATAATTTGGCTTACGGCTAACTAAGGATTAATTAATTTAATACAGACTTTTTTAATTCGCTATGGTAATTATTGCACTAACCAGGAAATTTTAACTGGCATAATGACAGCCATCTCCAAACCTTAACTAGGTTTCTGTGGTTTACTTAATTTAATACTTAACATAGACTTAAAACTGCTGGAAAAAGACTGCACGATATTGATCCATGAAAAATGGGTTATCAAGTTTATTTTAGTGAAAATACTAGATAAATCCTATAATATAAATATAAATTCTGTAATTCTAAAATTTGTACTTTGTAGAATATGCACTTTGACCAGCTGGTTAATCTAAAGTAAAAAATAATTCCTTTGAAAACAGTATAATATAGCACGTAAGTTTAATTACCAATTGAAAGGGCTATCATTTTGGAAATTAATTGTATCGCCAGAAATTAGTGTCACGCATCACGACTAATTGTATTAACACAATGTTTTTTTCTGCACTCTGGTTTTGCAGCTGTGAGTGTTGTATTTACTTTGATTTTTTAACTTTTTCTACAGTTTTTTCGTCATCACACAGTGGGTAAGAAAAGTACCCATATGTTTGCCAAAATGCTGTTTGATAAGCTATGTAACAAGTTACTGTTCATTTAATTGTCTCCATTTACAATATAATTAGCTAAATGCATTTAAATACTTTACAAATTTCTTGAACAATAAATAAAAGTGCTTAAATATGACTTAACATATGGTTTTTGCAACATCTAGGAAAACATCCGGCAATCCTTCCATCATCGTGTAATAAAGTACGCGCCGCGTCGCGAGATTAATACCGGGAGTGCCGTGCAAAGTGTCGCGCGATCATGAGCGACGATATCGTCGATTTTCGCTCGTGAATGTCGTGAGTGAGTGCGTCGACGGAGATGCGACATTGGTGAAGGACCACGGAGAGGAGGACGGGGCCTGGGAAGCATCGGGCAACGGCGGAACGACCGTAAGGTGAGTATTTGCTGTCCCGTGGCGGATTCCACCACTTTCTCAAGCGCGACGTGATTTGCCCTTACATTATAGTCGAATCATTAATTCATTACTCGTACAATCGGTACAATACAAGTATCGATTATCTTGGGCACTGCAATGCTTTAATGTAAAAATATTTGTATGTTTCAGACACCATAATTTATCTGATCAACGTAGTATTACAACTCCGCTGTTGCGCATCGGCCGGTGAGTGATTTTTTATTTTTATGCCAAGGCAACAATATAATGCACATTTTTATATTCTTAAATTAAAAAGTAAATTCTGTAAATTAAAATGTTTGTATCAAATTCAGACTTATTTACGATTACACACAAAACAAAGAAAAATTAAAATTCAAGTTAGTAATTTTTTACTTAATTTGAAATGGTACTTACGTTTTTGCATATATTATTTAGCCATTTTTCTTAATACTCAATATATAAAGAACAATAATTGTTTATCAAGAAAAATGGCTGAACAATACATACAGAAACGTACATTTCAACTAAAATAAAAAATTACTAACTTAAATTTTAATTTTTCTTTGTTTTATAATCGTAAATAAGTCTGAATTTGATACAAATATTTTAATTTACAGAATATACTTTTTAATTTAAGAATATGAGAATATGCATTAATAAAACCCGAAGAGAAGAATTGTATTAAATTTTGTATTATTTCAAATTGATACTTAATAGTAGGGGAGACCGGGGCAATTCGTGACAACGCGAAAAATTTGAAATGCGCGCCATCGGAACCCATGCGCAGCTAAAAATCTGAAATAATTACTGTGAGTGGCGCTAGTGGCCTTCTATGTTACAACGAAGTTTGACACGCGTATTTACCGTGTAACGTTGGCAGTGTCAGAAAAAGTGCTTTTGTGTTGTCGAAGTAAAATTTTCAAATCTCGGATTTTTTGTGTTTACTACGAATTCATCCGTTAGAAATATCATTCGGTAAGTTTTACTTGTTCTCTAGATTGTTATACACGTGTGTGAATCACAGATTGTATGCACTTTCATCTTGTCTGGATTTTTTGCAAACCGAAAAATGAAAAGTGACGCTGGGGCATTTCGTGACACGAGCACTCGGGGTATTTCGTGACACGGTGCTTACGAAGAAGCGTTCGGGGCGGCTCGGGGTTAGGTTTTGGTATAGTGCACGTAACATATGCTATACCAAAATCTAACTCCGAGCCGCCCCGAGCGCTTCTTCGTAAGCACCCAATAATTAACTAGAGTTCCATCAGAAACTTTATACCACCGTTTTTCGTCTTTCCACGAAAAAATTTCAAACCTCATTTCTTGTCCAACGCACCAATCGGAAGCGCCGGAAGTGCGAACAAAAGTGGCTGGATGATTGCTTCTGATTTTGTGTTGTTTTTGAGACATTTTCAAAACCACTGTCAGGCTTCAGCGGCAAATCCTGTGCTTTTAATTCTGGACAATCATCAATCTCATATCTCAATTGATGCCCTCCAGTTTTGTCAACAGCATCATATCACAGTTTTATCTTTGCCGCCCCACTGTTCACATAAACTCCAACCCCTGGATAGGAGTGTTTTTGGTCCATTAAAAAAATCTTATAATACGCATTGCGATTATTGGATGTTGAATAATCCCGGAAGAACGATGACGATCTATGACATCCCTTCAATCGTCACCTCAGCATTGCCTTTAGCCGCAACAAGTTCAAATATCAGATCCGGATTTCAAACTGCAGGAATCTTTCCTCTCAATCCAGACGTTTTTCAGGAAATTGATTTCTTGCCCGGTCATGTCACTGATAGAGCATGGAGTGGAGAGGACCAATCACGGCCAGGATCGTCAACCGAAAATGGTATGCCCAAGGCCTCAAGCCCAAACATCAGCGACGATGACATTCCCCTCGCTGAGGTCCTTCAATCCATTCGATCGTTTCCCAAAGCGGGCGAAAGGAAGGTCACGAGAAGAGCACGAAAACGCAGGAAGACTGCAATTCTGACTGACGCCAACGAAGTAGACGCACTGATAGAGGAGCAAACACATAAATCCAAAAAAACCAACAAGAATGTGAGGAAGAAGCCTTCCAAAGAGCAACCAGCTCGCAGACAACGTGGACGCCCGAGAAAAGTCATTCGTTGCAGTTCTAATGATGACTAAAGCACTTCTTAATCATTTTTTGTCTTTTTTATCTTGTTTCAGAGTAAATTAATGTTATGAGTTTTGAATAAAGTCATTAAAACAGGATAGAACAGGAGTGTCACGATTTGCCCCGTACTCTGTCACGATTTACCCCGGTATCGGGGTAATTCGTGACACGAGACATGGTGAGACATTTTGTGTTCTACTCTAAAAGTTATGTAATAAAAAGACACAAATAAAATTTTTTTTCAAACTAGAGGGTTGAACCATTAAAAAACTACTGTCAGTATTTTTTTATCTATAACAGTGTTCTCAGGAAAAATTGGTAAACGCGAAATGTCACGATTTGCCCCGGTCTCCCCTACAATTTACAATAATATAAATTGTTCTTATCTCGTGTAGAGACGGCCCTTCAGTAAGTATGTAAGGTTGAATTGCGTAGGATTGTTTTCTGGAAACAAACCGTTGTACGCATATACTGTATATTACATGTATAATACTTTCCTTTAAAAGTAGCAATTAAGCTTTCCAGTCGCCATTGTAGCAACAAATTCTCCATTGCAATCTCACGAAATGTCGAAATCTCACAATCACTTTCGCGACTCGCGACTTTGCTGTACCTCTGTGAAGTTAGCACCTCATCTTTCAAAAAAACATTTTTTTTTTCAAGTTCTGAATGCACCCCGAAGAGTTCTAGAGTTTCTTATTAATTTTATAAATAGTTCTGGCGAATAAAGCTAAAAAAACCGTTGATGAATCTTGGGGGTGCTAACTTCACAAAATGAAATCACTAAATCAGCGATAACAATAAAAGTATTAAAAATATTTAATTTTGCCATTAGGATTTCTTTTAGAACTCTTGAGGTGCTACCCAGAACTCTTAACAGAACTCCCAGAACTTAAAAAAAAAATTTTTTTACTTTACTCAAAAATCGAATATATCGAGAATTTTTTGTATATAAGTCTCAGAGCTTCGGGCATTAACAGTTATTGACAGAACTCGAAAGGTGCTACACAGAACTCATAGCAGAACTCCCAGAACTTTAAAAAAATTATTTGATCAAACGAAAAATCGCGAGAACTTTTTATATATCGGTCGTAGCGCTTCGAGCCTTAATAGTTTTTGGTAGAACTCGTGAGGTGCTACCCAGAACTCTTATAAAATTGCCCGGTTTGCTAAACAAAAATTTTATCCCGCGGAACTTAGAAATGTTTCGACCCGACATGTGAAAAATTGCGAGAACTTTTTATATATCGGTCGTAGCGCTTCGAGCCTTAATAGTTTTTGGTAGAACTCGTGAGGTGCTACCCAGAACTCTTATAAAATTGCCCGGTTTGCTAAACAAAAATTTTATCCCGCGGAACTTAGAAATTTTTCGACCCGACATGTGAAAAATCGCGAGAACTTTTTATATATCGGTCGTAGCGCTTCGAGCCTTAATAGTTTTTGGTAGAACTCGTGAGGTGCTACCCAGAACTCTCATAAAATTGCCCGGTTTGCTAAACAAAAATTTTATCCCGCGGAACTTAGAAATTTTTCGACCCGACATGTCGACCGATATATAAAAAGTTCTCGCGATTTTTCACATGTCGGGTCGAAAAATTTCTAAGTTCCGCGGGATAAAATTTTTGTTTAGCAAACCGGGCAATTTTATGAGAGTTCTGGGTAGCACCTCACGAGTTCTACCAAAAACTATTAAGGCTCGAAGCGCTACGACCGATATATAAAAAGTTCTCGCGATTTTTCACATGTCGGGTCGAAAAATTTCTAAGTTCCGCGGGATAAAATTTTTGTTTAGCAAACCGGGCAATTTTATGAGAGTTCTGGGTAGCACCTCACGAGTTCTACCAAAAACTATTAAGGCTCGAAGCGCTACGACCGATATATAAAAAGTTCTCGCGATTTTTCACATGTCGGGTCGAAAAATTTCTAAGTTCCGCGGGATAAAATTTTTGTTTAGCAAACCGGGCAATTTTATAAGAGTTCTGGGTAGCACCTCACGAGTTCTACCAAAAACTATTAAGGCTCGAAGCGCTACGACCGATATATAAAAAGTTCTCGCGATTTTTCGTTTGATCAAATAATTTTTTTAAAGTTCTGGGAGTTCTGCTATGAGTTCTGTGTAGCACCTTTCGAGTTCTGTCAATAACTGTTAATGCCCGAAGCTCTGAGACTTATATACAAAAAATTCTCGATATATTCGATTTTTGAGTAAAGTAAAAAATTTTTTTTTTTAAGTTCTGGGAGTTCTGTTAAGAGTTCTGGGTAGCACCTCAAGAGTTCTAAAAGAAATCCTAATGGCAAAATTAAATATTTTTAATACTTTTATTGTTATCGCTGATTTAGTGATTTCATTTTGTGAAGTTAGCACCCCCAAGATTCATCAACGGTTTTTTTAGCTTTATTCGCCAGAACTATTTATAAAATTAATAAGGAACTCTAGAACTCTTCGGGGTGCATTCAGAACTTGAAAAAAAAAAATGGTTTTTTGAAAGATGAGGTGCTAACTTCACAGAGGTCTTTGCTGTGTCTTCCGTCGACCCGTATAGACAAGTGATCGGTGCAGACCTGTATCAACATGTGCGCTATGCACACAATCTTTGATTTAAGAATGTTATTTTTGATCCAAGATTTTTTCGCTTTTTAAGAAAAAGAAATAATTAAATAGAAATTACTTGATCTTATTTTAAGAAAATTATAATTTTTGATTTGAAAATACGTTACACTCTATCCAATATTTTTTCTCTTTTTATTCAAGAAAATTATTCTTAAATATTAAGAATATATTTTTCTTCGTTGAACTATATAAAATTACTTTATTGAAGCAAATTTTCTTCTTCCAACGCAATATAATCTTATTTCAAGATTTCCTTGTTGAAACTAAAGATATTTTCAAATTAAGAATAATCTTTTTTTTGTGTATAGTACACGTAACGTATACTATAGATTTTCAGGGCTGACAATGAATTTTGGAACACAGCCCTCACTACTCATGTTCGAGCTTCGTGTGTCGTTGCATTAACCCTCGAAATTCGAAACGCGATCGCGAGCGGTACCTACCTCGGAACGTACGTACTCCTCTGGGAAAAATAAAGACGGTTAAGTCGCCCACTTTGGGGCCCAGGATTAATATAATCAAATTATTTGGATTGCTCATAACCCTAATTTTACGTAACCTCGTATTTGGACTAGAAATACATCATCAAAATGATGACGTCAGACGAATAGGATCAGTTAAAAAACCTAAAAATTGACTTAAGTAAGTGTGAATGTTGGTTATGAGAAGACATCTCGAGTCCTTTAAACTAGTTTAAACACAGTTTTATCATCGAACATTGCTGTTGCAGTAATTGCACATCTCAATTAGACAACGACGATGAGCGCATCCAGTAACCTCATTTGAGGAATATGTAAATGAAAACATTGACTAGTCTTATAAGAAATTTGAGTTGAAACTTACCTACTATTTGAAATACCTAACTAAAAAATCAGGTAATGTAAGCAAAAATTTGAGTTACGGCTGAACTCATTTTAAGAATATTTAGGTAAAGATGTCGGGTACAGTTAGCAGAGATTTGAGTTACAAATAACTGTAATTCTAGTTTACTCTTTCCATTTTTCGGTTTCCTTAACTAAAATTCAGTCCTAAGCTTAATCAAATGTAGGTAGTCTGTAACCGTGGGTTGTTTCCAATGAAACCCAAAAAGAGGAATAATTCCTGATTGAGATTCGAACTTGTATAATTTACATCTTCTATTTCAGTTTCTCACTTTACTAAACCATCTTAATAGTTCTGAAGCTTATCAACTGGTGTAAAGAAATTGTCTAAGTAATTCCAGATTAGAACAATTTTTTTACTCCAATTAATAGGCTTCAGAGCTATTAAGATGATTTAGTAAAGTGAGAAACTGAAACAGAAGATGTAAATTATACAAGTTGGAATTTCAGTCAAGAGCCATTCCTTTTTTAATGTTACATTGAATATCCACCCACATTCAAGAGCAACAATACATATAATAAAAACAATACATAATATCCGAGCTAAATTTCTTAAGACCTAACATCTTTCCTCCTTTATAGGTAGCAGGAAATCAAAATTTAAAACTTGCATCTTTCATCCAATCCATTTATTAATGATATGTTTATTACGCAAATTGATACATTTATTATATAAAATCAAATACAAAGGATATCTTTTTGTAGAACGTTTCATTGACAACCCATGCAGATTTAACTACCTTCCATTCCCCCGTGGCAAACACACACGGCTAAAAAGTTTCATCTGCAGATTGGAGAGCCTCCTTCCTTAGGAGCACTACTTCCTGGATGTGCGCGTCGTCATGTAGCAGTGTCACGAAGTGATCCCTGATTTCGACGTTTGTCGACTTTGTTGGTGTCTTCTTAGCGCCGCTCTTCCCGCCTACGTTCCCGGGCGACGGGGTAATGAGGGGCAGCAGGAGGATAAGTGCGTTGTTTCGAATTTTCGGGTCCTCCCTTGAAAAGAAACACAAACAAAATAAGTAACGCAAGTTTCAAAGTAGTAGTGTAGTAGCAGAAATATGACTGAAGTGAAAACTGCACAAAATGTTAAAAAACACAAAGTAAAAATGGACTTTAAGGCAAAGTGTAACCAACAAGCATTAGAAAAAATATGGAAAGGTATCGTTTTAAAAATTATTAATATTCCAAAAAATCAAGGTTGATTTAGGGTGGTAAAAATGCCTCTTAATTGAGCACATCAAGAATCATGTGACTCACCTTTTGCACTTTCCAGAACAAGCTCGTAGCTTTCCTTCAGATTTCTATCAGAGAGTTTAGCTAACTTTAGTTTGGCCAATTTGATTATTTTCTCTTTCGCCAAGGCAATACTGGCGAAGAGATTGTTCTCCTTTTCGGGAAATTCTCTCGTGAAATCGTCTAGGAGCTGTAAAAAGAAAAAAATGTAAAAACTATTGTGTTAACTTCGTTAAATAAACACAAGCGCTATGTTCACATCATGTGAAGTCCAATTCCTATAAGATTGGAGTTCAGTGATATGAATATTATGCTTGTGTTTACTAAATTCTGTCTTAAGTCAACAAAATTCTACCGTGCTTCTACCGCAATATTAATGTCTGTACAACAAATACTTACCAGTCTGTATCCTTCCTGAATTCGTTTGGCTGAAAACTTCTGGAAATAGCTAAATATTCCTTTATCGGCAAGGATACCCTTTTGCTCTTTTTCCGTGGCTCGCCAAAAATCCGGTTTCTAGAGGTGGACATTGTTTTCCAGAAAGTTTAGGGCTGTCCTGGTCTCTTTCGTGTCTGAAAAGGATGGGAGAATTATAAGTCTAAAAAATTAGGACAATTCCAAGTTAATTAACTAGTACCTCTAGCCTGGCAGGACTGATGTCATAAGTTATGTATACTCACATGATGTAGGGTCCGGAGCTTCTGCTCTCTTCAAAGAACCAACTCCTCACCGACGTGGGTGTTGACTTGCTAGAAGACCGGCTAGACGCCGATCTTGCTTAAAGGCGGCAGCACGCCACTCTTTCGAAATTTATCTCTTTCACGTAGGCTTTGTAGAGAGGCCCCGATAAGTTTCTCTGCTTTGAAAGAGCGTCTTCGGCAAAAAGGTCAGGAAGAAAGGCGCAGGAGATGTTCCTGATGGGAATATCTCGCACAACTCGTTGGCCAGGCGTTAGAACAAGGCGGATTTAATGAGTCTTGAAGGCTCTTCTTCTAGGATGGCATCAATTACCAAAACGCTGGCATTTTTTCTGTTCTCAACAACAACAATCTCTTACTTCTTACGTAACTGAATATCAACAGAACTAATTGAGAGAATTGACTAGTATAAGTTAAAAATCTTTGAAATAGAATAGCTAATTACGATTTTTAGTTATGCGGTGTTATTTCTAATTCTGTACACGCCCGAATGGACATGGGCTGAATTATGGTCGTGAAGGAGACACTATATATCAGCTTACTCAGAGAATATGTATCTTTAATCGTGTAGACAAGAAATGTTACGTTCAATCATGTGGGTATAAAGCATTAGCCATAAAAACATCACAATATAAATACTTTTGAATCTAGTTAATCCCTCTGTGTAGAAAGTCTATCTCTTTGTGAAGTCGTAAATCTTTCTTATTATGCATTTAAATTTTTAAAGAATAATTAACTTTGCAAGAAAATCAATCTCAGTATGTGAAGATTTAAAACTTTCTACAAGTGTATTTCTTTACGTTTTTTTTTGTTTTCACAGAAAGGATTATCTGAAACAACTGACATTAAATATGAGAATAATTATCCAATAAATCAATAAAAGAAACGTATAATATACAAGTATCCTAACATACATGGAATGATATATTTGATTTGATATTAAATCAACGAAAAGATAAATCTTACTTGACATAAATTAATGCATGACCCTTTTCTGGGGTCATAGTCTGAGGTTCCAAACATTTAGGATGTGCAAGCGTGTTTCTCCACTGTGATGCTAACATTAAAGCATTGTCTACTGTTTCGAGTTCGATTTTCCCTGTTTTCAGTTTCTTCCGGAAGTTTTTCCAGTTTTCAATTTCTTCTTCCGTCAAAACTTCACATCCGTCTTCGACCATCTCTTCCAATTCAACTAGCGAAGTAATTTTCTTAATCTTGTTATTGAAGATCTTCAATCGAAGAAATAGTTTGACATTTTTAGCTAATTCGCCGACGTATAAAATTTTACAAACACGATCTTTTTCTAGATTTAGCTCTTCCAAATTTTGTATTATCTTATCGAATTTTTGTGTATTTTCATTTTTCTCGTTAGTTATCTCTTGTATAATTTTATTTTGTTCTTTAGTTATCTTTTCGAATTTTTGTGTAATTTCCTTTTTCTCGTTAGTCGCGTACCCCAGAAAAGGGTCGAAACGTACGCGACGTATATATCTTTTGACTATTTTGTACAATAAATTTTATCGACTGCACATTAAGTTCGGCTCTTATTGCCTAATTTAATTCAAATATTTTTATATTCTGAGTCTCTAAATATCATTAAACACATGAAGTCTGTATCGAAAGATGAAATCGAGATAACAAAATATACATTTGATATAAATAAAAGCTTTGTTGAGTGACTTCAATACACAGTTCGTATTTTTAGAGCCAATTTCACCAATCACGGTTAGCTTTTAACCGACGGTTAAAGTTAGCAGGATTGACCAATAGAAATGAATCCACCCTGCTTTCTATTATTCAATCCTGCTAACTTTAACCGTCGGTTAAGCTAACCGTGGTTGGTGAAATTGGCCCTGATGTAATTTAACGAACAAGTTAAAAGTGATCGATGCATTCGTACGTTTTGTTGTTTGATAAAAAACTTTTATAGAGCAAACCGAGATTTTATTTCGTCGATAGAAACAATTTATTGAAAAAATCCTACATTGAGTTGAAGCAACTGAATTTTTTATTACAGCAATCGTCGAGGGGCTGGTCACTCCCGATTTCAATGGACCAATGATTTCCAAAAGAAATCGATTTCTAACGATTGCCTATAGGATTTCCGCGATTTCAAAATGTATACGATTACCTGCGCTATCTCATGAATTCGCATGATTCTTAATGAATTCTAATGAATTTGACATTGCAAAATCAATGATTTCTAGATTATAACAAACAGAAAATTAATTAATTATTATTATTATTTATTAAATTAATATTATTAATATTATTAAATTAAAATTATTAAATTTATTATTTTTCATTTGCTTAATAGTTTTTATTGCAAGTAGGGCTTGCCTTGCTTACAAACGGCTATCGCCAGAAGACCTGTAATAATTGTTAATTTAAGAGTTAAAAATATGTTTAAATAGACAGTTAAATAAACAGTTGAACAGATCAGAATAATTTTTCTATTTTAAGATAGATCTCCTGATGAACTGTTACTTCTTAATATTTTAGATAATGGAATAGTAAACATTCAATTACTTACTAGCAACGAGATGAGCTCGAGAATATTGCACTGTTCTTACGAGTTAAAACGATTGATTGTACGCTCTCTATTACGCTACGAACTCAGGCTACAGACTGACTTATAACGAATTTGTTTACATTTGATGTCTCTACGGTGTCGATTGTTTTTTATTTCGGCTTTGCTCGGTCGCGCTCAGATCATACCATACGAACAATACTTCAGATCAATACTTCAGATTTATCGTTATTTAACAAAATCATGAAAATATGTTGAATATCGATTCAACCGTTAAATTATCACAAAAATGATATATCTGGATTTGTTTTGACTCTATTAAGAGTAATCTACCGTCAAATATCGCTATTAAATGAAATTAAAAGATTTAATATATTTTTGAGCAATCGCGCTCTTAACGTTTCTTAGACTTTATTTATATATCTATCGCATAAAATATTAGGAATCATGAAGGAAATAATAGGCAGTTTATTTGTACATCACGCATAACGTATTTTATCACGCTTTTAATCGCTATTATTTTAACGTCTTTGAAAATGTTCGTTTCGTTTACAGCACTCGACCAACCTTTACTGCTTTTGGGATTCGGCCTGCGCTGCCTCCTCTGGACAGATCCTTTGGCTGCTTTCGATCAACTGCTCTACTGGCACCTCGTTGTCACTGTCGTCCAGCGGGATAGTGATGTCTGTCTCCAGACTCGTATCTAACTCGGGACTTTCTGTAAGAGGAGTAGAAGGACGGGATTTTGGGTCAATAATTTTAATTTGAGCCTTGGTTTTGATCGGCTCCTTGGCTGGCGTTGCCTCTCGTTCAGTCGTCGCCTCTGAGATCGTCCTGCCTCTCACTCGTATTTCGGAGGATGACGATGCCATCATCTGAGCCTGCGATGACGGTTGCATCACCCCCGGCAAATCTGGGGCTAGGGCTTTCCTTGACGCAGATTTAGGAAGAACGGCATCCTTCGATGTACAGCTGCTGTCTTCCTCGGTATCCGTCTCTCTCCTTTCTTTCAGATGCTTGGTTGCTTGCTCGAAGGCTTTTCTCTTCGGCAATGGTGTCAAAAGCGTTATATCCTCAATTATTTGAGGTTTTGTTTTGACGCTGGTTTTTCTTTTCTTGAATCTACCGCTGTCGTGTCACGTCGGTCTGCATCCTTGACAGTACTCGGTCCTGCTTCGCTAATTCTTTCGCCTACCGTGATAGCTTTAGGTCTTAGTATCAGTGATGGTATTTCTTTTGGTTCACCAAATTCCACTCTAATTTGACCTTCTCGGATTTGGCCTGTGAAGTCAAAATTTAAGGTGTCTCTTCTTTCCATTGGTCTTTTATCGTCTATAGTAACTACTATATTTATTGTAGCGACGTGTTCTTTATTTTCGTTAAAAACTGTTAATTTGCTCGGTCTGAACACATGTCTTCCTCTCGCTTTCTCGGTCATTGCAATTGCTTGTACCGCCTTTTCCTGCAATTCTTGATGTTTTTGCAGAATTTCTTCTCGTTCGTATGGTATGGGTGAGATCAATACTTATATATCTTATATATCTGAGTCGGGATCTTGTACTATAATATATATTCAACGAAAGAACGTCCCGCCTCTGCGCATAGGGGAAAAACATGACGCTCAACTCAGTACCGTGGCATAGAGAGGATGAAACCTGGGGGCCTATTACGTATCTTTTCACGAGGCGAAAATGCGAAAAGTGATTAGATTTACTAGATTTCGACCAATGAAATCGTAGATACTCTTATAGTATACATATTATAATAGCTTGAAAACATTTGTGATTTCAAGCGATTTCCGAACATCGTGTGATTTCGTAACAATTTCCTATGATTTCACATGATTCCTCAATGCAAAGAGAAATCACTCGACTTCCATTGATTTTCAGTGATTCTCCGCGATTTCTTATGCGATTTCGAACCAAGTGGTTCAATGATTTCCGAAGTGACCAGCTCCTCGGCAATCGTATACATAAACGGCTGCTGCTGCTGTGTTATAAATTGCAGCCGCTGTTCGAACACGATCCGTATCAGCATCGCCAGCACGTTCTCCGCCCGTGTGATCCGCATCTCCAGTGTATAACATAAGTGTAGAACGTCATCAGTTGAATGACGTCATCAAACAAGGATAGAAGAGACGAGTATTCAGGAGCCTTAAAACTATGTGTTGGAAGAACTAAAAAGTCTAGTATAAAAATGTAAACGATTTATACATAAAAATATTTTTATTTATTAATTATATAATATATTGAACAGTTTTAAAGACAAAAATTTTGAACACAAATTCGTATAAATTAAAGTGTATTTTTCTAAATTAAGGTACATTTATACCTATTCGCATGAAATATATAAATTACCCATCGCTCATCATGTGAACATTTTGCGGAACATAAGAGAATAAATCTTGTAGCCTAATAAATCTCCAAACAGATTTCTTAATTACTTCAAATGCGCAGTAATGCCTGTTAACAGTTTTGGTATGAAATTCTGTACATATAAATGATATTTGGCGCATATTATTAATAGTCATGTAATGAATTTCGCCATAAACAATAGTATTATCTTTCATATACATAGCTATAGCCATATCTTTGTAATAAGTAATGCCATTCACTTTTAACCAAGTGTCGAGTACATATTCGTATTGGATGTTACATGGAAGTGTATTTTTGAAATCAAGATAATCAGGCAGATCAGTTAATTCTTGACGTAGTGTAGGTCCTAAACTTAATCGGTCAGAAAATCCTTTTTTACTAAGAAATCTGTGTGACAGAATAAGTTGATGTTTTAGTGCCAAAGTGTACGGGCAATTTCTGCGGGATCTTATGGCCTTCGCATTCTCCTTGAATTGCTTGTGCTTTGCTTCGAAACGAAAGCAAGATAAATGTTTGAGTGGTCCTAATCTTCTCAATAATCGGGGATAATGTACGATGAAATGATGTTTAGGTTTTAGTGGCTCCGCAAAAACTTCCATATATAGCGAATAATGTTCCGATATTAAAGTTTCAAGGAGTTGAATTGTTGCAGAGGTAAATGATGAACTCATTATGATATTTATAATTTGTCGCAATACGAGGAAAATTTCCCAAACGCTATTATTTACGGGCACCAGATCGCCGATCAGAATACCAAGATGTTCAACTAAAAAAACCATTTCTGACGCTGAAATGATTAGATTTTCTGCAGTAAGAGCGTTGCTAGATATTGAGATTGGTATGTTTTTTCCAAAGTTTCGACCACAATCAAAATGCTGCAAGCGGGCATTAAACATTTCAAGGGAAAAAAATGTTCTCTATTTATAAAAATATTCAAGGTTTTACCCATTTCATATCTACATATTCCTTCGAAAAAATCATGCATAGGATCAAGACTTGCATTTAGTATGACATGAAATTTCGGGATTTCATTAAAAACGCATTTACTTTTCACTCCCGTGGAGCAGTTTTCACAGTCTTTCAGATAATTTGTTCGGTCCGTAGCATTTGAGTATTTCTTTCACTTGTTTTCGGCTCTCAATTTTGTTCGCTGTACATATTCTACACACATTTTGTGCGTTAAAGCTTGTTGTCACCAATAATCGCTAACAGAGAAAAATAAATCGTTCGTTGCTGACCATCCACATTTACATTAACCCATGTTTCTCGAGATCTGTTATTTGATCGATAATATTACGAAATATTTCATGTTACCGGCGGTCTTGTGATCTTTCGTATAGTGAAGTTGAGCAAGAAATATATTTTCCAACATACTACTAATTCATATGGGATACATCTAATGAAAAATAAACGGCATCGAGTTTTCGTATATTAGCATGTGAAACCGAGAGGATTATTGATCTCAACATCGTCAAAATAAAATATCATGGAAGTACGGTTTTTTCCTCAAATTGAGATTCAATGTTCTGCCATAATTCACCTTGAACATTGAAATTAATGATTCACTAGATTTGCATTCTTCAATATGTTGTAAAATTGAAGATAAAACGTTGGTATTTCTAAAAATTTTGTTAGGACCTTCGATATCACTTGGATTTCTATGTTTGAAACAACAGCTTTGGCGTTTTCCCCCCGATAAAGCGGGAACTTATCGATGCATGAATTTTGAGCGACTGTGGTTTTATCAGAGTATTTGCGTTTTCAAAATATTTAAACTGTGATGTTCGGATTTAAAATTATCAAAACCGTGTTGCAATATTGTTAACATCTTGGTGAGATCTGAAAGGGCCTGTCTATAATCTTCAGAATTACACTTTTGCTTCAAAATCGGTATAAGAGTTAAATCATACAAATTCTTCAATTTATCAATCAAAGTAGAAACAAACGATCGTGTGAGACTTAACTCCGAGTAAAGTTGTGAAACGAATGATAAGATTTCTGTTAGTACTATATATTCAAAAGCTTCGATATTGAAAATTGCAGGCTCGTGAAATGACATTCCGTTGTTGAGATTGAATAATTGTATTCGAGGACACAAGGTTAGGACAACTCAAACTTTCCAATTCTGCAAGGTCTGAAATTCATTTTCAGATTTCTATTTAGACCGATTCGTGCTTTATTGCCAAA
The DNA here is from genome assembly GCF_030848795.1 of Temnothorax nylanderi. Lineage (NCBI taxonomy): Eukaryota > Metazoa > Arthropoda > Insecta > Hymenoptera > Formicidae > Temnothorax > Temnothorax nylanderi. The sequence continues at coordinate 69,689 of NW_027249824.1, forward strand.
CGACCTAAAATGCTTTGAAAAAAAGTGTCTTTTATAATACGAATAAAAACTGTTAAAACTTCTTGTACATTTTCATGGCGACAGTAGCAGCAGGCTGATAATATTAAAGTTTTATGGCGCAGTTTGACGTGTTTTAGTAAGACAAGTTTTGAAAAAGAGTTTCGTTTCGCAAAATGGGCACGGAATCATTTTTGGTACTATCTTTTTGAACGAAAAGGTGTAACGGAACAATAAGAAAGACACATTTTTTTGCACGGAGGCTTCTTTTACAGTATCTTTAAAAAAAACTAAACATTGAAACAAAACCACACAAAATCAAAATTTTTGTCGCAGACTCTTTCGAGAATTATTTTACCAACTATGATAAATCCAAACAATAAGAAACCAAATTTTTTTCCGCAAGATCTTTCTAGCATTATTCTAATAACTCAAAATTGTAACGAAACAATAAGAAAAAAAATATTTTATCACACGGAGGTTTCTCTCTTTTATTAAAATATTATTCTCTTTAAACTAAAAATTAGAACGAAACAAAACAATTTGTTTTGATTAAAAAATGAATAAAACAATGGAAAATTGTTTGCATTTGTGATTACGTGTTTCTTATCTTTAAATGACATTATATCGCTTATTGATTCCATTATATTCGGAGTCATTTTATCCAAATTATTTTCATAGCCATATAAAATTCTTTGAAATAATAACCATATGTGAGCGCTTTCTATCGGGTATTCAATGTCAAAGACTTGAAAAATTTTAAAACACAATCTATAGCTTTTAGGACTGACGATACCTTGTACAAGATGTCATCAACTGATATAAAAATATCAAAATATCCGTGTTAGATGGGCCGACAGCGATGATGAAGGCTGCAAGTAATCCCTAGATTTGCGGCTGCTTTTCTCTTTTCTTCTTGTATTTTCGTGATGTTCTGCTATTAACTGCAAAAATTGTACTATATAGAGGCCAGTAATTGTATACTTGAATGTGATGAATATTAATTATCATGATACTTACAGTAGTTGAATAATTAGGTTATCTTTACATTCAGGTATCGATGGTTTTCACTGATTTTTTCTCACACGGAATCGGTTTTTAGGTGGAAGTAGATGTGGGAGAAGTCTCAGTTGCGCAACAACTTTTGCATCTGTTTGATGAAATGACATTAATTACACAAGGTGAATACGTTTGTATATTATTTAGAGGCAAATATACTTACTGTCGGTCAATTCTCGTCGTATT